>NC_138751.1:26201391-26428638 GCF_965113315.1 Podarcis vaucheri
AAAGATGCATCTATAGCACAAACAGATCATCAAATCTTCATACATTACGAGCTCATCATTGTCAGGTGAAACTATGTTTACACTGAGGACTCAAAATAACTACAGTTGAATTGTACCTGGTTAAACCACTTGTGCCAAGTGATAGCATCCTCATGGAAGGTGAATAATTGATTTGAAGAAGTCTGGGGATCCATCCTGCCAACTTTAACTTTATGAAAGGATTGGTTTGATGAAACAACCCAATTAATAATATCTAGCCCAGCTTCCAACTCCCCTTTCTGGTTGAAGGAAACTTTGTCTCCCGCACTATTATTAAATGACAGACTTCTGAGGAAATGATGAACCTACATTTAAAAAGAAAGAATGAGGGTGTACGTCAATCTAACAAATGAAGTCAATAGAAGTGGAATAGAAGTGTTCATAGAATTAATTTATTGTACAAGGCGTGCACTATTTCAACACCAAAGTTTTGGTACACTGTTACAAGTGGAAGCCAGCCTCATTACCTGCCACAGCTGCGGATTCTGAAATGGCAGCTTCCTGTTGTCTACCATAAATCTAGAATTGAGTCTGGATGAGAACATGGCATGGACAGCATGGGCCATGGCATAAACAGCATTGTATATACAGTAGCTATGGCCCGTCATGCTCATTTCAAAAAAAGGTGTAGGAAGCATTTCCAGGTTCTCCTCTCCACTGCAAATCTCCTGATCCACACCATTTGTGACTGTACTAGGGAAGACACAAGCAAAGGCCTGTTGCCAGAAGTCTTTGATGAAATAATCTCCATTTGTGGTGGAGGGACTTATGTGTTCAAGAAATTTGTGAAATTGTGGTAGACTATTTGAGTGAATTGCGAAAGACAGAGCCCCATGAATTATTTGTGTATCCCAAGTCCTTTGATAGACCACAGACGTCAGCTCCATCTGGGCTGTCATTATCCACACTTTACCTCTTGCTTTCTCTCCCATCTCTTCTTCTTCTGACAAATATGGAAACCATCTAAAAAATAGCATTGCATAAGATTCTCCATAGAGGATAATCACATTGGCTTTGCTCCTCATTACTTTATCATGTATTTTTGCACACTCTTGTAACAAGTCTTTAGCTTCGGTGATGAAAGTTAATTTGGGGACTCTCTCTATGATCGCAAAACAGATACCACGAGAGGAAAACATTGGGACCACCTTTTGTACAAATTGCTCTCCATTCTCGAGATCCATCATAAGGAGCCCAATCCATGTCCACCCGAAATGCAGAAGTAAGGAGAGAATCCCCTCATACTGAAGGGCTTCCTGGGGGACCATTTGGTAGAAGGAGAGGCCTGGAGTTTTATCATGCATGATGGGAGCAGGACCATATGTGAGCTAAAGGGAGGAGAGACAGAAAAGAAAACAAACAGATTCCTATGCTTTAATGGAGATATCCAGCGAGTTTTTCTGCAACATTTTTAAATGTATAGCAGCACAATAAACGAAACTTCATAACTACGAGAACTACCTTACCCCACATGTGCCTACCTTACAGCTATGATAGTGGAATTGGCACTCTTACAGGTGCCTCATAATATCTGTTCCACATATTTAAGAACTTGATTGTTTAGTTTGGCAGGGCTTTCACTTTGTTATTCCTGTGCATTGAAACCACAGGGTAGCACTGTGGTCTACACCACAGAGCCTAGGGCTTGCGGATCAGAAGGTCAGCGGTTCAAATCCCTGCGACGGGGCAAGCTCCCGTTGTTCGGTCCCAGCTCCTGCCAACCTAGCCATTCGAAAGTACGTCAAAGTGCAAGTGGATAAGTAGGTACCGCTCCAGCAGGAAGGTAAACGCCATTTCCGTGCGCTGCTCTGGTTCACCAGAAGTGGCTTAGTCATGCTGGCCACATGACCCGGAAGCTGTACGCTGGCTCCCTCGGCCAGAAAAGCGAGAAGAGCGCCGCAACCCCAGAGTCATCCACGACTGGACCTAATGGTCAGGGGTCCCTTTACCTTTACAGGTGCTTCGTAATACCTGTTCCACTTTTTTTTTAAAATAGATATTTATTAAGAATTTTCCATTTCAAAAAAGAAAAAAGAAAAAAGAAAAAAGAAAACATATACAGTTTAGAACCCTTCTTTTTCTATAACATATTTCTCTGAATTCCGCACACCTCCCCTTCTTATATTCCAATTCAAATTGTTAATTCAACAAATTCTTATCCCCATTTTTTAACCTTTTTATATTTAGTTCAATTTAAAAACTGTTTTCCTGTTCCACATTTTTAATAACTTGTTTGTTTAGTTTGGCTGGGCCTTCACTTTGGAATTCCTGCACATTGAAATCAAGCAGATGTCTTCACTGGACTCTTTTTTGTGCCTCCTAAAAGCATGATTTTTAAGTTGATACACTTTGGATCTGTTGTAGTAGTTTAACTTTTGTATGTTTAAAAGTATGGTTATGAAATATTCTTGTATTTACTGCTTTACTGTTTTTTTTACTGTTTTAACAAGTGGTTTTAAGTAATAAATAAATACAAAAAAATAAATAAATATGGAAGGAAGGAAGGTTAATAATAATAATAATAATAATAATAATAATAATTTATTATTTATACCTCGCCCATCTGGCTGAGTTTCCCCAGCCACTCTGGGCGGCTCCCAATCAGTGTTAAAAACAGTACAGCATTACATATTAAAAACTTCCCTGAACAGGGCTGCCTTAAGATGTCTTCTGAATGTCAGGTAATTATTTATCTCTTTGACATCTGATGGGAGGGCATTCCACAGGGCGGGCGCCACTACCAAGAAGGCCCTCTGTCTGGTTCTCTGTAGCCTCACTTCTCGCAATGAGGGAACCACCAGAAGGCCCTCGGAGCTGGATCTCAGTGTCTGGGCTGAACAATGGGGGTGGAGACGCTCCTTCAGGTATACAGGACCGAGGCCGTTTAGGGCTTTAAAGGTCAGCACCAACACTTTGAATCGTGCTCGGAAACGTACTGGGAGCCAATGCAGATCTCTCAGAACCGGTGTTATGTGGTCCCGGCGGCCACTCCCAGTCATCAGTCTAGCTGCCGCATTCTGGATTAATTGCAGTTTCTGGGTCACCTTCAAAGGTAGCCCCACGTAGAGCGCGTTGCAGTAGTCCAAGCATGAGATAACTAGAGCATGCACCACTCTGGTGAGACAGTTCGTGGGTAGGTAGGGTCTTAGCCTGCGTACCAGGTGGAGCTGGTAGACAGCTGCCCTGGACACAGAGTTAACCTGCGCCTCCATGGACAGCTGTGAGTCCAAAATGACTCCCAGGCTGCGCACCTGGTCCTTCAGGGGCACAGTTACCCCATTCAAGACCAGGGAACCCCACACACCAACCCGCTCCCTGTCCCCCAAAAACAGTATTTCTGTCTTGTCAGGATTCAACCTCAATCTGTTATGCATTTAGGTCCATATTGTTCAATAAATCACTACAATGTATTTATCATACAAAAATTACTGAACATTTATTGAGACTTCTAGTGTAGTTATGAAAGCCACCCCCCCCCCCCGCATGAAGCTCTGAGATCTGTAGGTGGAGGACTCCCACTATGAGTGTTGATAAAGGTGAGGAAAGAGGAAACCATGGACTCAGCTACACAGCTGCAAATAAAACATTTTAATTGTGTTTTAAAGTGTACTAGATAGTGACAGTGAGCCATGCAAAATTCAATGTATTTTCAAAATAAAAAATAAAAAATAAAGCATTTTCACAGCATTTTAAAGATTTCACCCATGTTTCAAAAAAGCTGTCTCACTGTCTTTCAACCCTGGAAATTCTATTTTACTGCATCCAATTTTCATTTCACAGATTTTGTTATAAGACTAGCTAATATTTTCAAGATTGTGTTAATGCCATTTGGGCAGTGACAACTAGGGTTGGTATCAAATCATTTTGCAGGACCTGCTTATTCGCGCCCTCTCCGCTAGATTGATTATAGGATTGGTGAAGGATCTATATTGACCTTTACTACAATATGTCACCTCCAATCCTTAAAAAATGTGTAGGCCTTTCATAATGTGATAAAGGCACACTCCTGTCTGCCTCCTTGTGATTATAGTGGAGATAACATCAAATTTAAGTGGTGCAGTCTAGTAGGCATGTTCCAATATTAGCATAGCCTCATTAATTCTTAAGAAAATGTTCCTTTGATGGGGTCAATACTCCATAATCTTCCACTCCCCTTTTGATCTGCCTCCTATGCCATTTTCAACTCTCACCCTACCAGTAGGAGAAAATCAACCATCATATTATATTTTTCTGCAGCAATTAGAGAACTTTTGCTTCCCTGATGTCTTTGGAACATTCCCCCCCCCCAAAAAAAAACCCCAACAACAACAAACAAACTGGTGGCTGATTGAGAGACATAGTCAATTATTAACTCCTCGGAAGATTAATACAATTGGAACTTTTTGAAATAGTCTTCATCTCTGCTCTGAGATAATGCATCTAACTTCCTTTTGGAGACTGACAGGTTTCCTTGAAGCAGATCCTGAATTCTTTACAAGCTCAGATGATGAAACAACTAGTGGCAAGAAAAAGTAAAAGAACCACATGCATGTGTGAGAGAAAGAGGACGTTCTTCTGTATTTTCTCAATAAGAGTCTTGCTAAGTTATGAAAGCCTACACAACACCAGTTCACATATTGTAGCCTCTGAACTACACAGTGAAATATTTCAGGCAGTACAATCATGAGGAGCAAACACCTTTAAATCTATCATGCACAGCACAATGACTGATATACCTGTGGAATTTTGTAGATATCCAAGACTGTTGCTGCATGAAGAGACGTTAGGGGGTCAAGACCCCCAATGACAGCTATCAAATTATTCTGAATGTCACATTTATAGTTGGGGACAAATCTCTCTGTGGTGGACGTAAGGAGCAGTGTGGCATGATATGTTCCCTTTGCAACGAAATAGCAGTCAAAGATGTGGAAGCCCAAAGTGGTATTGGGTAAGATTTGAGAATTTCCATTGATCTCCTTTACTGCAAATGCCAAGGCCAGGACGTGCTGGTAATTCTTAGTCACCACGCTAGAATGAGAATTGCAATCTACATCATATCCTACATTGTCTAAAATCTTTTCCATTATTTTATACCACATTTATGGTAGTAGTCTAGGGTGGCCTACTTAAAATGAAATGATTAACCAATGTAATACATAACATTACAATTAACCAATGCAATGCATAAAGCAATTTCAAATTATTCATGACCTGGAACATTCATCAGGTTATAATCAAATGCATCCTGTTAATATATTTCAACATAGTTTTCCTCAACATTATACGAAGTCCAACTCTTGCCTTCAAAAAAGTTGCAATCCCATATTCACTCAGTTGGAGTGGCACCCAGATTTTGCTGCAAGTAATTGGGTAAATATTTGAAATGTGACATGTAATAGAGGTAGGTAGTATTAGAACATCTGAGCCCAAATTTTGCATATTGATTTTCTAAAATTGCTGTTTTGCATTGCTTTTAATGTTGTTTTAATGTTGTTACAAACCCTGGGACCTTACACCGAAGGATGGGTGATAAATAAAATTATTAACAACCACCAACACCATGTTGAAACCACCACCCTTGCTCATTTTATTGGTGAAAATCTGAAATTGTGCATATTAAGTTTAAATCACCATCCCCACATTGGCCAAAAGAAAATTCAGCATAAATGCTTGATATGTTTCCCAGAGGGAAGAATGCATTTAACTCTGATATTCATTTTTGGCCAAAGGAAAATTCAACAAAAAGGCTTGGCCCAGAAAAGAAAAGAAAAGAAAAGAAAAGAAAAGAAAAGAAAAGAAAAGAAAAGAAAAGAAAAGAAAAGAAAAGAATCTATATCATAACCATAACCATAATTTAAACCTGATAATCTGACGGTTTTCATTGATCTCTTTCACTGCAGATGCCAAGGTCAGGATTTGCTGGTAATTCTTAGTTACGACACTAGAACAAATGTGACATTAAACATCAGAAACCTACTCATGCTTTGTAAAATGATCACTACTCCATCATTTTTGCCACATTTTTAGGTAAGCCTAAATAGTTCTAAGCCTAAATTGTCCTAAGCAAAGTAAATATCAATAATCATCTTTATACATAATAATAGGTCCTTCTCAGTAAGGTGGGGTATATGGAGGTTTAGGGGAGGGGGAGGGCCTCTGGTAGGGGACACATCAAGTTCTCATCTCTGGTTCCTAGAAGCTGTTACCATGCCACCCCAGGGAACAGCTTCACTGGCCAGCTGAACTAGGTGACGGTAGTCAATGGGTCTCAAACCCTCAGTAAGTTAGGGACTTCTCCTTCATGTGAAGACAGTCTCTGGTGGATTGAGCAGAGAAGACAAAGAGTGGGTCCAACAGTCAAGAAGGTGCTTATTGCACATACTGTAGAGGGAAATGAGGGGTGGATGGATGTTGTAAATCTTGGAAGGCAGCCCATCTAGGAGAAGGAAAAGTGATCCTAAACATCTGCTGCCTTTTGGCTACACAAATTCATGGGAAAGGCATTGAGAGTAAACAGCAAGGAAAAATCTGCACTCTAGATGAATTTGGAGAGGAGTCCCTAACATGGATGGAAGACTTCTTGCATGCCTCCTTTTGGCAATTCCTGCAGCCAAGTTGATGACAAATGTATTGCTGTGCTTTCCTTTGGACCAAATCAACAAGACTGAGAGTGGGGTCTTGTTGTCTCTGCAGCCTAGGACCTCCACACACTGCCCAGGATTGCGCCCCAGACAGGTCACTTTGTTGTTGTTTTTATAATGATATTTATTGAAAAAAGAATTTTTAAAATTACAAAGGAAAAAAATGACAAAATTACAGAGAAAAAAGACAAAGACAGAAGAAAAAAAAAAGATAAAACCATCATTTTCAAATTCTCCACTTTCATTACCTTCTTTCCATCACCTCCTCCTCCTCCCATCTCTTGTATCTTGATTAATAATTGTCACAGCAAATCCTTTCCATAATTCATAATATTCTGTCATTACATTACCTTGCTCTATTTTCATCTTATCTTATAAAAAACTTTAAAACTTAAAACTTAAATCTTATTTTTACCAGCTTCTCATAACCATTACCTTTTTACCTAGTTCTTTAAACATTCTTACAAGAGCCAAGTAGTTTCATTTCAACATTTTTTCAATGTTCATAAAACATTTCTGATGATAAAAAAAAGAATAAAAACAATCCAATCTTCTTCCAGCATCCCCTCCCCCCCGGTCCCGGGATTGTCAGTCCTTTTTATCCCATTAGTCTGGCACATTAACCTTATATCCGAGGCCTTCAAATCTCTTCCATGTCCCTTCCACAGTTCTTCTTCATATTTTCCTTTCACTTGCGGGAACTCCAGCTTAGTAGTGTTTTTGACCCTTTTCAACAAATCAGCCCTTCTCATAGTCTAGACTAGACTCCATGTGGTATTTTAAAACATGTTTCAAATTCCCTCCAAGATTGGAAGTCCCAACAGCTCCAAACCTCTGACGGCCCATTGCCAGATTCGGAAAGTCCAAATATCCCTGCATAGGCGGATCAGTCCAACCCCCCATTTCCCAGACAGGTCACTTTGGTCCTGCTAGCAAATAAAACAGCAATACAGGCAGCAGTTACAAGTTACCAGTCTCTGCAGTGCCAGCAAATGCTTTGATTCTCCAGCAGTTTGACTTCACTCTCGAAGGCACACATCATTGTCCCTCAAGGCAGACAGTTGCCAACAACAACAACAACATCTTAGTAAGATTCATATTTCGAGTACTGGTGTTTCCAAACTACTTACAATTCAGAATGTTTTCTGAATTATGACCAGAGAGGTACTTTTAAAGAGATTTTAAAATAGCTTGGTGAGTAGCATACCAAGTCTAAATTTTGGCTATGAAGATGCAAATCTAAGGCTAAAATAAAAAAAGATGGGAGAACCCCTTACAGAAGTTCTTCAAACAATGCTGGTGGGGGTTCTTCAGTGAAGGTTAATTGTTTGGAGACAATGAAGCTGTGAGAAGCTATGCAACCAAGGATGAGGTCCCCTGACTGGTGATACTTGTGAAGTGGAGGGTGTGGATCATGGACATGACACTTCACAATGTGAGTCTTGCATGAGATGTGAGGAAGCAATGCCAACAGCGACATCACAAATATCACCATCCTGAGTGTTAGGACAAACCTTCACTAGACTTACTTTATTGTGTTCCCACTGACTTCTCTATATATTGCCTGCAAGTTTCAAAGGCTGATTTGAATAATTTTCAGTCTGCAATAGACGTTAAACAGGAAGAATAAATATTGTTAGTCCTGAGCCATATTTTTTAACATGACACATATATAACATCCTTTGCAGTCTCCAGCACTAACAATTGCAGGTAGTTTTACATGTGTCAGAGTTAATTACAGTCTACTTTATAATGACAAAGGAAAATAATTACAAAGTCAAAGTGGGGGTTTCCTCTGTGGAACTGTAGAAGATTTCAGAAAATCTTGTTTGTCACACCTGGACAGAGGTTTTACCTTTTTCCCTTTTCCGCCTTGGATCTGATATGCTGATTATTATTATTTTCATAAATGCCATTTTAGATTAACATCTGGCTAACTACAATAACAAGTCCCTTCCTTTTGTAATATACACAATATATTTTTTCTGATTTATTTTCTACATGGGTACTATTTCTTGTTTCTTTTGTTTATGTCTCGCTCTGTGCATTAGTAATTTTGCACTTTTTATTTTTCAATAAAATTACAAAGGATAATAATTACGAAGTCAAGGTTGTATTATTGTAGATAATATCAGAAAATCATGTTTGCCACATCTGGACAGAAGTTTTACTTTGCTCCCTTCTTTGCCTAACAACTCAGATCTGATGTGCAGCTCACAGCTTAGTTTTCCATTAGTGGTCCCTCCCCCCGTTCCTGAATGGTCTAATGGAGTTGTTAAGGTTTTTTTTGTTTTTTGTTAAAAAGGGGGTATCATTTTACTTTATAAAATGTATATTTTTGGGAAATATTACACTCATGCACATAAACCCAATGACTGCTCTCCACATCAGAAGGAGGGCACTATTTGCATGGCCGCATGCAGCACGCCCGATCCTAAGCGATTCCCTGGTAAGCAGTCCTGGACTGCCTCCCCAAGTTGCAAACCTGAGGTTTCCGCCTAACTCACCTCAGTGAACCAATCACTACTGGAGAGGCGTAGCCAGAGGAGTAGACCAGGTAAGGGTCAGGACCTCCCTCTTGGTGCAATAGAGGGTGTAACCTACGTTGGAGTCCTCAGTCGGCTCCAGAGATTCTGGAGAGAGGACATCGCTGGACTTTCTCACATGCACATAAAAAGAAATGCTACTTTTCTGCATATTTTTAAAAATGCAGAAACAGGACAGAACAGACACATGGACTCGGAATTAAAATTCAGAAATCGTAACATTTGGTCCTCACATTGACTTGCATTGGGAAAGCAAAACTTATTTTGTTTCGAATTCAGAATTCATTAGAAGCAGTCACCCTAGAAATTTGTTCTCTCTGTAGTTTATAAACAGGCTTTCTTCTTTACAGTATGCAGTGAACACATCCAAGAGATTTTTGAGGCGCAATTAAGAAATAGAGAGGAACACTAAATCATCTACATACATCAAAACTGAAATCTTTTTGTTCCTATTTACTGAAGATGGGGAGTTTTCCATTGGCTAAAAAAAAACCTATTACTATAAAATTAAAAAGAGTGGGAGCCAGAATGCAAATTTACTTTAATCCTCACAATGTTTTAAAAACATTCATCATACCTCCACTAAAACCTACTCTGATCCTCATTTCTGTGTTATTGGATAGTTCTTGAAAGTGTCTGACTTGGAGGGACCACTAGGGGTGTATCAGAAGATGGCTGACAATAACATCTCTCCGACCCACACGAGGTAAATTGGAGGCTGTGATGGGAGTAAATAGCCTCCCTACCCCCCCCCGGATTGTGGTGGGGGACTGCCCTTGCCTGCTGTGCCCTATACCGCCCCCGAATTTGTGGGAATGGGGGCACTAGGCACAATGCCCTCCTGTGGGATTTCGGCGCTCCTGGACGCCGTCTCTGATCCGCGCCACTAGCTGCAAGAACTTCAAAAGAAACAATTTGGATGAAGTGAATGCACATATTTCAAGGAAGAAGGGGGGAGTAAAGACTGCTAACAGAAGAGATCTCTGATGAAACAAGATGAGTCGGAGGAACAAGTATAAATCATGAGAAGATATGCCAAGATTCAGTATGGCAAAGGGACTGATGGGGGAGGGGAAAAAAACCTTTCCTTTCTTTCCTTTATGTGATTAAACTAGAATCCCCCCCCCCCAAATAAGTCAGAAATGTCGTTTTAAGGATTTAAGGCTGTGTGGAGATAAACTTTCGAAGCAAAGCATGTTTTAAGAAGAGCGTGGAATGTATAAGGGCTTTGAAATGACGCAGTTAAAAATACCGTCACCATATTGGGAAGTTCTGTCGGAGGACTTAAGTCTGAGAGGAGAAATAGAGAAATAGAGCTGTTTTCATATTGTGGGTGAAACTCCTCAGTGGGACTTAAGAACGACAGTTCTGTAATTAATGATGGAAAGAGCGCTGTTATCTATGAAGGTGATGATATATGGAAACCCTATAGGGGAGGTATGGGGAAGTCGGTGAAGTAAGGTTTAAGAAAAAAGGATATGAAACTATACATGTTTGTTTGTGTGCTTGTTTGTTTGTGTTGTGTATTGTTTGTGTTTATAAAAACTGTGAAAAACCAATAAAAAAATTTATATAAAAAAAAGGAAACCATCTCGATTTGAGGATTGGAAGAACGGAAAAATTTACACAGGATTATTATTGGTGTTTATTGGCTTAAGGAGACTATCAGAAGAGATCAGAAAGAAAAAAGGGAAAATATATGAACAAGATGTGATGTGGAAACAGCAAGATAAGACTGGATAGAATTATGAACTCTGTTTGGACTGATTTGGACATTAATGCAGTGGCAAGAAGATGATCAGAATCCCCCTTCGGATCTTGAAATATGGGTTCCCTCAACAAAATTCAAAATTCGGCTTTGTAATTCGGAATTTATGTGATTTGATTTGATTTGATTGGCCGATTAATAAAAAATATTTTTTTTAAAAAAAGTGTCTCACTTAAAAATGCTTTCTGTACATACATAAGTCTGTATGACTTACCATCTGTACATACATTTTTTTAAAAGTTGATTCTGAATTTACATGTATTTCAAACTAGTAAGTGCTTGGAAAATTTTGAGCAAAATATATATTGATCAGCTCCAGAAAGGGAAACAAATCAGAAAGGTGTGTGCATGCGTGCATAAATGCATCCAGACCACAGACTGTAAAAAAGTATGCTACTCAGTCTTATCTTCTTACTAGCTGTCCCCTGTTGTTCAGCTCAGGCCTCAACAAAATGATATAACATTTGGGTGCAAAGATGCACACAAGCAACCCAGCACTGGAAGCTAAAATAGAAAAGACCTCCACAGCCACCATGTATTTGCCCTTGGAGCTCAGATAAGCTGGAATGAAGGATAGCCACACACTGCAGAAGACCAACATGCTGAAAGTGATGAACTTGGCTTCATTGAAACTGTCCGGTAACTTCCGAGCAAAGAAAGCCACAACAAAACTGACAATAGCCAAGAAGCCAAGATAGCCCAAGACACAAGAAAATAAAATCACAGATCCCTCATTACATTCTAATATAATTTCTGTAGTCACTGAGTGCATGTCCACATCTGGGAATGGGGCAGAGGTTGCCAGCCACACACTGCAAATGCCTGCTTGCATGAGGGAACAGGATGCAACAATGGAGTTGGCCAGGCTTTTCCCCACCCATTTTCTCATCCTGCTTCCTGGCTTTGTGGCCATAAATGCCAGAACCACCATGATAGTTTTTGCCAGCACAGAAGAAACAGCCACTGAGAAGATGATGCTGAATGCAGTTTGTCGGAGAAGACATGTCACCGGTTCAGGCTGGCCAATGAAAAGCAAGGCAGAAATGAAGCAAAGCAGAAGGGAAATCAGGAGAATGTATGTGAGGTTCCGGTTGTTGGCTTTGACGATGGGAGTGTTGTGGTGCTTCAGAATTATTCCCAGCACCAGAGCTGTTATCAATGCAAAGGAAAGTGCAAAGAGGCTTAAGCTGATCCCCAGAGGTTCTTTATAAGATAAGAATGTTCTAGTTTTGGGTATGCAAAAATCATGCTTGATGTTTGGATAGGTTGTGTCCATGCAGTCAAAACAGTCATGCATATCTGAAAAGCAAAGGTAACATATTGTTATTAATTATTTATTTAATTTATATACTGCCCTTCATCTAAAGATTATCCGGTGGGCTACAACATAAAAACACATAATACACAACATAATAGCAACAGAAATGCCAGCCTCAGATTTCTTAATCAGAGAAAAGCCTATTTGAAGAGGAATGTTTTCACCAGGCACCTAAAGATATGTTATGAAGGCACTATGAGATAATCAGCCTCCTGTAACCAATATGCTTAAGTCTAAGTAACACATGGAGGGGTTAATATCATAGATTAAGCTGTCCTACCAGGCTTAGCTAGGTCATTTCCTCTTACCTTGGGGGAAAATGATAATCAAGTCTTTCCCCCTCCCCACCAAGTCTAACCAAGAAGCTCAATGTGTGAAGATGTTTAAGTTGGTTGTTGCTGCTTAACTGCATGCTGTCATCAGACACTCTTGCATTAATATACCAATAATTGAGGAACTTTCACCATTTTGTAACTAAGCTATGTTTTACTGCCTATGTAACTTTTCTGAAGCATATGAATCTGACCTTTGGAGAGTTTGTATGGAAGCATAAAAAGCAACGTATGAAGGCTTCAATCTTTTTATAATGCATGGGGAAGAGGCTAATTCTGGAATTCACTTAGAAGGGGATATTTTAAAGTTTCCGGCCAAACCCATGATCAATGGTGGTTATTCTTTGTAGCCTTCTAGGGGCTGTGAGGAAGTTCAGGAAGGGGAAAGAGAGGATTCATGAGGAATATATACTTGCAATGCCCCACCAGTGGGGTCGGGGTGGTGGTGGTTCACTTTATGCCACAGTGTGACATAACCCTGATTCTGCCAACTTGAAAGGCAGAGTGGGGGCAAACTGGGAGTGTGTCCCTGCCATGGATGAGCCTCCATTACTGGCATGATTTGTGGAGGGTTCCACCTTATTCTGGATAATTGGTTTTAATCAAGAGGCGCTCCTGGGCTGACATATGCTAATGGGCTGCAATCAATCAACTGCCGAAAGGACTGGGCTTGGCTTTCTGAAGGCATTTGAATGTTTTTCTGAAGCTTGAAAATTCTCACAACAGCCAGGAAAGGAAGAGCAAGGACAAGGTGCTCTGTGTTTTCATATGGTTTTCAAATGGTCTTTTCTTTTCTTGTCCTCCCCTGCACAATGAAAGAGACGTGTGTAGCTGTTGCTTTTGTTACTCTGTCTGGAACTTCAAAAAAGGGGGGGGGAGGCTTTTGATTTATGCTCAATAATAAATTTAAAATGGTTTTGCTATGCTCCCACCCCTTGATTAAGGCTGAATGTGTTTTATTTATGACTATCTGGGCTGGGGGGTTGTTGGAGGAATGCAGTGGATGGAAGAGAATGAGCTGCAGCCAAACAGATGTGGAAAAGAGACTGGATTTGAGAAACGATTTAGCTTTTAACCGTGTGCCAAGAAAGAACTCTACAGGGAAATTTTAACTGTGGAAACTGGAAATGCACCCTGTGAGTTATTTATGGCTGCGGCTCATCTGCTAGTGTGAAAACTGAAGGAATGGAATGTGACCTTGTACCATCCATATAAACAGTGCAGAGAATTGAACAATGGAAGATAGTAATGAACTCTCCCAGCACACACCAGGTCTGGAACTAAAATGTATATGAAGGACTTCTTTTATATTTATATGATGTAACAGGGCGATGTCTGTAAGGAGGAAATGTCGGAAGAATGGTTTAACAGCAAGTGAAGGATGACAACTGGACACTAAATATGAAATGACTGATAAATGTTTAGAACAGGAGAAGGAAGCCTGATTTTAAGGAATTGTATTAAATAAAAGTAAGAAATTGTATTAAGTTAAAGCTCTGTCTCCTTTGGTTAATTTGGACTATGGACTGAAGGAAAATGATATTAGAGTTTAAGGGAGTTAAAAACCACCGATGAAACATTCCGAATGCTCGTCAAATAAAAATGATAACCATAGAGATCAGAGTAATCTGAGATAACTTCTATCAATTTTTTACAATTACATTTCAAACACTGAAGAAAAACATACCAGACTGATTTTAGAGGTCTGTCCCTCAGAACAATACTTTTCGAAACTGATATTGGAAACCTTTGTGATATATTACCCTTTTGAGCTGAAATCTTCATTTCAGGACATGGAATGCAATCATAGCAGCAAAATGGCTCCCCCTCCTTCACTTTCTTGCTATAACCAGGATAACAACTCTCAGTGCATATGGATAAAGGTTGTGCCTAATCCAGAAATGAAAAAGGTCAAGAAAAATGAACTTGGTATCCTTAAGATTTTGGGGACTTTTAGTTGTTTCTTAGAGAATCATTAAGCCATTATGTTCTGAGAAATTATAAATAGCTGGAGCATATTTATCTATTTCATAAAATGTATTCACTGCTTGATTGTAAAATACCTCAAAGCTGTTTACAAAAAGTTATTGCACATGTGGGTACAACATAATTGTTATTTTGAAAGCAAGGGAACAACTGGGATAAATTACCACGCCAGGAACCTTCCAATTCAACTAGAGATCCACTGGATCCTAACTCTGCTGATTGTAGTGCATCGTGCTATAGAACTGCTCCTGAAATCTGTGATTAGACATTTATAAGACTGAGCTGTGATATGGATAAGCTGGATTTGATTTGGTGTTACCTTCAAAAACTTTAAACAGAAATGTGTTTATGATTGTTTGCATATACTTAATGCTTTATTTATAATTGCATATACTAGTTTTTTATTTCTACTTCATTAAATCATGTATTTCTTTTAAACATATTGCATGTCAGAATAGTGACCTAGAGCTCACAAAAGAATCCAAAAGGGATTTAAGGTAGTTTACAGCTAAAATTTTATTTTATTCCATTTAGACATGTCGGAATAGTGACTTAAAACTCACTGAACTATTACCGTATTTCTCGCCCCATAGGACGCACCAAGTTTTTTTTTGGGGGGGGGAATAAAGAAAAAAAAATATTTCCCCCCCAGTTGCTTGTGGGGCCTGCAGCGGGGAGAAGCGCTCTTCTCCCCGCCGCCCGCCTTCAGACCAGGTCCGGGGACAGCGGGAAGACGCGCTGCTCCTCTCAGCTGTCCCCGGAGCTTGCGGGGCTGGCAGTGGGGAGAAGCACTCTTCTCCCCACCGTCCACCTTCAGATCAGGTCCGGGGACAGTGGGAAGAAGCACTGCGCCTCCCAGCTGTCCCCAGAGCTTGCGGGGCTGGCAGTGGGGAGAAGCGCTTCCCCTCTTGGAGGGGAAAAAGTGCGTCCTATAGGGCAAAAAATACGGTAAATAGTTTGCAAGGCGCTGACAGTCAGTTCTTACCTGGTTAAACAAACTGTGCCATCTTATGACCTTGTCATTGATAGTTAATACTCTGTCTGGAGGAGCCTGGGGATCAAGCCTACCAACTTTCACTGTATGAAAAGATTGGTTGGAAGAAACAATCAGGTTCAAAACATCAAATCCAGCTATTATTTTCCCACTTTGATCGAAAGAAATCTGGTCCCCAGCACTGTTATTAAATGAAACACATCGGAGAAAGTGATGCAGCTAGACAAAAAGAAAATAAATAAATAAATAACAGCATTTCTATAGTAATGTGTAAAACGTTGAACTTACAACGGACACTTTAGAAGAATTTATAAAACTCCTGGCCTTCATTTTCTCAACTTCATTCTGAAGGTAATAGCATAATAACAATGTTACTTTATTGGGGATGAACAAAAATTGGCAGAAAAAATGGTCATCCATCATACTACACAAATCAGAAAATGAATATCCATAACCCATAATACACTGTATTTACAGTAGGTTTATATGCAAAAAAAAAGGAAAGCTGACTGAAAAATGCACTATTCTTTCATTTCTATGCAGTTGGCAGAGAAAGAAAGCTGGAAATATCAGCATAGGTAGAGTTTTAAGACAAATTAGCGTCTTTTGTATCTTTCTTCATTTTCCCAACTTCATTCTAAAGGAAATAGCATAATAAAAATGTTACTCTACTGGGGATGGACAAAAATTGGCAGGAAAAAATGGTCACCCACCATACTACACAAATCAGAAAATGAGTATCCGTAATACCAAAAAGAGGGTGGGGGAGGGAGGCTGACTGAAGCATTGCCTATTCTTTCATTTCTATGCAGAGGGCAAAGAAAGAAAACTGAAAATATCAGCATAGGTAGAGGTTTATGGACAAATTAGTATTTTTTGTTACCTTCAAAATACGGTATGCTACCGCATGAGAATGCCCATTACCTGCCAAAATGGCTGATTCTGAAGTTCAGGTCTTCCTCTGACTAACACTGTGTCATATGTCCTTCTGGATGAGAACATGGCTTGTAAAGCATGGGCCACTACATAGACTGCATTATAGATGCTGTAGCTGTGCCCAGTCATACTCATTTCAAAAAAAAGGAGAGGGAGGCTTTCCAACTTCTCTTCTCCTGTGCAAATACCTCTATCCGCAGGGTCCCCAGTGGTATTTAAGAAGACACAGCTGAATACATGCTCCCAGAAATTCTTTATAAAATCATCTTCTCTTGTGTTTAAAGGATTTCTCTTCTCAAGAAACTTGTGAAATCTCTGTAAATAACTGAACTGATATCTGAAGCCTATAGCACCATGGAATAGTTTTACATCCCAATGCCTTTGATAGTGAAATGCACTGAGCTCCAGCTGGGCTGTAGCTATCCAAACTTTCGCCACTAATTTATTTTCAACGGATAAAACTGGAAGCCATCTGAAAAATGACATGGAATAAGATTCTCCAAAGATCACTACCACATTTGCTTTGCTGCCCATCATACTATCATTTATTTTGACCCCTTCTTCTATGATGTCCATAAATTCAGTGACAAAAGAAAGTGTGGGGATTCTCTCTATGAAGGCAAAACAAACACCCTTCTGGGAAAAGACGGGCAGCACAGTTTGCACAAATCTTTCTCCATTATCATTATCCATAACAATGACCCCAATCCACGTCCACCCGAAATGCAGAAGCAGAGAGAGAATTCCCTCATACTGAAGGGCTTCCTGGGGGACCATCTGGTAGAAGGAAAGTCCTGGGGTTTTATCATTCATCACTGGTGCAGGACTGAATGTTAGCTGAAGATGAAAGGGAAGAGGTGAGTGAAAATAATAATAAAAATGTTAATAATTTTTATGTTCCCGGAGTGCTAGGAATGATTACCTGGGAGAGGGATTTTTCTTTGGCAACTTCTAAATTATGCAATTCCCTCCCCACATAGATGCATCTAGCACAGGGGTCAGCAAACCTTTTCAGCAGGGGTCCAGTCCACTGTCCCTCAGACCTTGTGGGGGGTTGGACAGTATTTTGGAAAAAAAATATATGAACAAATTCCTATGCCCCCCAAATAACCATTCTACTCATGTAAAAACACACTGATTCCCGGACCATCCATGGGCTGGATTTAGAAGGCAATTGGGCCGGATCCGGCCCCTGGGCCTTAGTTTGCGTATCTATGATCTAGCATCATTGTCCTATTCTAAAGATGCACAGCCTTACCCTGTCCTTTAATAGGTAAAATTTGACAGTTTCATGGGATGCACCTCCTCTGTTTTCTTTCACATATATTGTGCTGGGCTGGATTTTTGAGGGGGGTTCTTTTACTTGGCTTTTATTGAATCCTTTATTTATTTTAAATTATATTATCATATTATTCTCTTATTTCTTCACCACAACATCTAGGAATCTAGCATCAACTTTTCTTTTCTTTTGTGGGCTCTCCTCCTATTTCCCAGTAATGTTCTATTCTCAAGTGGGACTTTTATTTCTACAATGTTCCTTCACAAGCCAGTCCCCTGGCCTCTGCGTACTATCACCATGACTGACCTAACAAGTCAAGAATTTTTACACCCCAGCTGTTTGTCTCCCTGACTAACATCTACCCTGTGTGTCAGTGGGAAGGAGGAAGCATTTCTCAAAAACCGTCATGACAGGGATTCTGGCCGATTGGGGCAGATATGACCCTGCATTTAGACAGCCTCAAATGACCAACAAAAAGCCTAACACCATGTACCTGTTGGAGAGCCATTGAATGCATTGTATTTCAGCACTCCTTGCATCAAGCAAGATTTTAGTAATCTTTGAGTTCAAGGACAGATAACATGGGGCTCAAACTTGGGAGGAAGATGAAGGTGTGAATTATTAGTGTATCTTGGAGATTAGCCAAGTACAATGCTCTTTCAAGATATACAGATTCTCCAAGGCCTTTTAGAGATCACATATATTGTATGGAAAATGTACAAAATGATATTCAGATACAAGTGTTCCTCAAGGTGGGTAGGGGAGCATGTTTTTAGAAGTTTTAAAAATGTTTTGACTATGTTTCTATTTTATTTGAACTTGTATGGCATCTAATGTTTGATGTTTGCTGCGTTGGTCTCCCATGGGAGAAAGGTTGAGATACAAATCTAATAAAATGGATAGATGATAGATAGATAGATAGATAGATAGATAGATAGATAGATAGATGATAGATAAATGCTTGCCATCAAATAGGCTTAATTTCTTCTTCTTGGAAATATTTTGTGCACATTCTCATTGAATGTGAGAAAAGCATTTGTCCTCAAAAGCTGTTCATTTTATCACTATTATTTATAATACTCATATGCACATATACTTTACCTGTGGAATTTTGTAGATATCCAGTACAGTGGCTACATAGAGAGAAATATCCGAATCCAGTCCTGCAATGACTGCTACCAAATGATTCTGGGTGTCACATAAATAGTTAGGGACAAATATCTCCAAGGTGGATGTAAGTAACATAGTAGCATGATAAGTCCTCTGCGCATTGAAATAGCTGTCATAGATGCAGACACCCAAGGTGATATTTGGTAATAGCTGAGGGTTTTCATTTATCTCCAGTACTGCAAATGCCAAGGCCAGGATGTACTGGTAATTTTTAGGCACCACACTAGGACATTATTAAAAACTACAATCAGATATATATTCTTCCCTTGATAGTTGCAATTTTGTTCTGCATCAGCTTCATCAGTATTAATATGCTTTTTGAGGTGGGGAAAATTAAACAATCAACAATGTGGATATTTATCTTCAAAATATTGGTATTTATAAGGTATATTACTATGATTCAAAGCACACTCACATTTATATATACTCTTTCTATTGATGTTGTAACCCTGCAGTATAGGCATTCATAATGATAGCATGATAGCCACCTCAAAGTCATATAAATATTCCTTCAAAAAATACATTCTTGGAAGGAAAAAATAGAAGAAGAAATCAGTCTATTTTAATATGCATATGGGAAACACTGAGATAGTTATGGTAACTCTCATGATTGGAAAGAGTCAGGAAATGTAAATAAATGAAACATAGAAACACTGCTGTTTTTGAAGCCAAATAACAGAAATATCAGAAGGAATGGAAAACATCAAAAGTGCAAGTGGACACAGTATGTATATGATGAAAGGAACCATGGGATAGAGAAGGATGAGATGCAGGCGTATGTAAAAGAAAGAAGAGCTAAAATTCTTCCTGCTCTCTCTCTCACTCTCTTTCTCTCTTTTTCCACCTTAACTTCAAAAGAAATGTAAGAAATGATAGAATCTCCCACCATCAAATTTTAACAATAGTAGTAACAGTAGTAGTCATATTTGAAGAGGCATATTTGGACCAATCCTGTTACAATGGTGGGTGGACTATGTTACCAGTACATCTTCCTCCAGGTGGGCAAAATGAATAGAGCTGATTCAATCTTGGAAATGCTAACTCCTTTCCTTCAATGTGAAGGCTCTGAACTCTCTTGGGGGTAGACAATTTTTTGCTTTGCCATGTGGAATTTGCTTCTTTCTGCAGCTTTCCGTTAAATGCATTAGCTTTTTCTACAGTCCAAGAAAACATTTTTTTATGCGACTGCAGCTTCTAAGACTAAGACCAAGTAACAAAACAAAACAAGTTAAAAAGGATTAGCTCCTTACAAGAGATCTTCAAATGAAGGTGCTGGGGGTTCTGTTGTGAAGGCTACTGAGTTAACAATGATGAAACTATGAGAAACAATCCCACCAATTATGATGTTGCCTGACTGATGATATTTTTGAAGTGGAGGGTGTGGAGTATGGATCCGGCATTTAACATAGTGATCCTCAGAAGTAATATGAGAAAGCAGTATTAGCAGGAAGACAACTAATACTATCATATTGATCACCACTTTTCACTCTGTGTCCAGATTCTCCTATATTTCCACCTGCATCATTATCATGATATTCTCTGTGGTTACGGTGACTTGACTTGGATGCTCAGTCAGGCTGATGATATGCTTGAATTTGTCCAAGATATAAAGTATAAGTAAAGTGATAAGAGTGGTGTGTGCATGCTTGTTCCTAGTCCCTCATCATACCTGTGATTGCTAGAGGGTATTTTTGTGCCATCCACAGTTTGTGTTATTAGCTCTCTAAGGGGAAACTGTAATTGTGCAGTGGATTTTAGAAATAAATTATAGCCTTTATACATAAAGGGGAGTGTGATATGAATTCAAATATGGGAATTCCCTGTGGAACTGCAAAAAACAACAACATGTTTATCACATCTGAATAGAAGTTTTCTTTTCCACTTATCTGACTAGGAATGTACACTTGAGCTTTTAAATGCCTGAGTAGAGAATATTTTTTAGTATAAGGATCCAAACCCCCAAGCGTATTGATAGGTTGCTATCAGTCAGGACCTCACATAAATCTGTCCAGCTGCATGAATGATATTTTAACCCCATTTGCAGGACTCCCCACCCGAAGCCTAACATAGTTGAGTTGGGCAATATAAACCATGGGAGAAGTTCTGAATATACTACCCTCAAACTCAAAACCATTATCTTATAGAACTCCATCACTTTGCTATACAATCATAGAACCAAAAGGGTAGTAGTGAGAAATCGAGCTGAATTGCCTTAGATCAGGCAGGATTCCTTATTCCGCGGAGGATATTAAACATGTTGAAGCAGAATGTGTAAAAGTTACCTTTGAACCTTCACACCTTCAATTTTCTCTATTACACTGCATAGTTTACAAAGGAAAACAGAATCATGAGCAAAACCAAAAAACCCTAAATATAGGCATATTATAATCTGATAGGCCAGGTTCATTCTCAGAATAATTTGTTTGCAGAGCACTTCTAACCATGTCTACTCACATGTAAGTATCCCAATGAATGGAATGAGACTTACTACCAGATGTTGGATTCGCATTTCAGCAGTGACTTCAGAGTTTATGTGTTTGTGTGTAAATAATAATGTTATGGCACCATTCTGCTCTTAACCATCTGAGAGCTAAAATCTTAGAAGTGTGTACTGTAGAATGAAAAGCAACCCTCAACTTTTATGAAATGAAGAGTCAGTTTATAATTAGCATAACTGTACTTTACTAACTAGAAAGGAAGACAGAATCATTTAATTCTTCAGTTAGTTCTTTCTATTAGCTGCTCTCTTTTGTTCAGCTCAGGCTTCAACAAAATAATGTAGCATTTAGGAGAAAATAGACAGGCCAATAACCCAGCACTGGAGGCTAAGACAGAAAAGATTTCCACAGCTACCATATATTTCCCTATATTTGGGACAAAGGATAACCACACACTGCAAAATAGGTAAAGGTAAAGGGACCCCTGACCATAGGTCCAATCATGACCGACTCTGGGGTTGCGGCGCTCATCTCGCATTATTGGTCGAGGGAGCCGGCGCACAACTTCTGGATCATGTGGCCAGCATGACTAAGCCACGAACCAGAGCAGTGCACGGAAACGCCGTTTAACTTCCCGCCAGAGCGGTACCTATTTATCTACTTGCACTTTGATGTGCTTTCGAACTGCTAGGTTGGCAATAGACACTGCAAAATACTAACACGCTAAAGGTAATAAACTTGGCTTCATTGAAAGTGTCTGGTGACTTCCTAGCCAGGAAGATCCAAAGTGAAGCTGGCAATGGCCAGGAGGCCAATATAGCCAAGTAAAACAGAGTGACAGACCCCTCATTACATCCTAGCATAATTTCTTCAGCTACTGGCAACGGAGGAGAGATTGCCAGCCACACAATGCAAATGCCTCCTTGCATAAGGGAGCCACAAAGTACAGTTGAATTGGCCAGCCTCTTTCCCACCCATTTCCCAGTTCTGGATCCTGGCTTGGTGGCCATGAAAGCAAGAACCACAGTGAGGGTTTTTGCCAGCACACAAGAAATAGCCACTGAGAAGGCGATGCCAAAAGCAGTTTGTCGGAGGAGACAAGTCACCTTCTGAGGCTGCCTAACGAATAGCAGTACAAAGGAAGCAGAGCAGGAGGGAGAGGAGGAGAGTGTAGGTGAGTTGCCAGTTGTTGGCTTTGACAATGGGAGTGTTGTGGTTCTTCATAAATGTTAAGAGGACTAGAACTGTGACCAAAGAACAGGAAAGAGCAGAAAGGACTTGATTGAGCACCCAGGTTCTTCAAAAGACAAGAAAATTATATGCTTGGGAATACATAAATCGTGGTTTTTATTTGGATAGGTTTGATCTTAATGTATAGAACAGTCACTCATACATGTATCTGATAAGGAAAGTATGTGGTCTAATTTCACAAACATGTCATCAATCTAAAGAGCAGCCTATTTTACAATTCAAATTGGGGGGAAATTAATCATTGTTTGTGGGAAATGTGGTGTGGGGTGATTTTAGGGATTATAGTAATTAATATCGAACTTCCATAATTCCATCCTTTTGCTTTTTACCTGAAACGCCCATCAAACTGATAAAAATAAAAATAAAGGATAAAAATAAAGGATAAAAATAAAGGATAAAAATAAAGGATAAAAATGTGTTGAATCTGAATCTCATGTGTGTTGGAAATGCAAAGAAGTAAAAGGAACATTTTCCATATGCGCTGGGTATGCAAAATAGTTAAAGAGTACTGGGAAATGATATATAATGTGATGGAAAAAATATATATTTTTAAAAAAACATTTCCCCCCCCCCCCAAGAACAGAGGCATTACTTTTGGGAATAGTGCAGACATAGATACCCAGATGCCCACCTACAGCAGCTTGGATTTTGTTAGCCCAAAAGTGGCGGGTGAGAGAGGCCCCTAAGAAGGAGGAATGGCTACTTAAAATGATAGAATATGCAGAGTTAGCAGGCCTCACCAGCAGAAGAGGGCAAGAAGATCAAGCATACATATAGAGGAGTAGATTTTTGTGTGGAATATTTGAATAATAACTGTAAACAAGTGAAAAGGCTAGCAGGAATTAAGGTAAATTCAACAGTATGAACTACAATAAAGAAATATGAATGGGGGGAATTGAACTAAATGGTTTTATTAGAATATGCAGAATTTATGGGAAAATTAAAAGAACCATGGAAGGGGAAGAAGGAAAGTTGATGAATGTATCATTACAATGGAGGATATTTAATTGTGGAAATGTATACAGGTGAAACTCGGAAAATTAGAATATTGTGGAAAAGTTCATTTATTTCAGTAATTCAACTTCAAAGGTGAAACTAATATATGAGATAGATTCATGACATCCAAAGCGAGATATGTCAAGTCTTCATTTGTTATAATTGTGATGTTTATGGCATACAGCTGATGAAACCCCAAATTAATAATCTCAGAAAATTAGAATATTAAATGAAATCAGCAAAACAAGGACTGCAAATAGAGCAATATTGGACCTCTGAGAAGTAGAAGCATGCACATGTACTCAGTACTTGGTTTGAGCCCCTTTTGCATCAATTACTGCCTCAATGCGGCGTGGCATGGATGCTATCAGCCTGTGGCACTGCCGAGGTGTTATGGAAGACCAGGAAGCTTCAATACCAGCCTTCAGCTCTTCTGCATTGCTCGGTCTCATGTCTCTCATCTTTCTCTTGGCAATGCCCCATAGATTCTCTATGGGGTTCAGGTCAGGCGAGTTTGCTGGCCAATCAAGCACAGTAATCCCATGGGCATTGAACCAAGTTTTGGTACTTTTGGCAGTGTGAGCAGGTGACAAAGTCCTGCTGGAAAATGAAGTCAGCATCACCATAAAGCTTGTCTGCAGAAGGAAGCATGAAGTGCTCCAAAAACTCCTGGTAGATGGCTGCATTGACCCTGGACTTTTTAAAGTACAGTGGACCAACACCAGCTGATGACATGGCTCCCCAAATCTCTTTTCTGATGAGAGCAGCTTTTGCATCTCATTTGGAAACCAAGTACCCAGAGGTTATCAGGTAACATAGGAAGCTGCCTTACATCATCTTATTTTTACCAAACTGTAGATCATGTTTTTCTAGGGTGGTTTTTTGTTTGATTGTTTTTGTTCCTATTGTTGCTGCTTGCAATTTCTCTTGCATGGTTCAGAGTCCAAAGCACTTTGTTGTGTGCATGCAGCCTAAGACCTCATCTCGGAATTAAAATTCAGAAATCATAATCTTTGGTCTTCACATTGACTTGCATTGAAGAAGCAAAAATTATTTTGTCTAGAATTCAGAATTCATTAGAAGCAGTTGCCTAGTGATTTGTTCTCTCTGTAGTGTGCTGATCCAAGCAATTTCTATACCAAGTTTGCATTGGCTAAAAAACCCTATTACTATAAAATTAAAGAGAATGGGAGCCAGAATGCAAACTTACTTTAATCCTCACCATGTTTTAAAAGCATTCATTATACCTCCATTTAAACCTACTGTGATCCTCATTTCTGTGTTGCTCTATAGTTGCATGGCAAGAACCTCAAGCAGACCTCCCCATTAAGATAAATAAATTCACACGGACACAGATGTTTTGTTTAAGGTTTTTGGGCAAATATTTGGCCCGCCTGCATCTCACCTGGTGTTCCCAGCGGCCTGGCATGGCCCTCACCCTTAAAGCGGACTTCAAACAGGAACCAGGCCCCGCCTTACTTTAACAAAATACCCTTGACACTGGAGGGGCAGGCGATGGCCGACCTCCCCTCCCCCATTCACAATAAGCCAATACCTAACCACCAAACCTTACAAAATTGTGACGATTGCTAAGAGGTAGGCAAAAACCAAGTGGCCCGTGCCAATTTACCAAATGGAAAAATTTCTATCTGGCCCCTGACTCAAGCCGGGCAACCAACCAAAGCCCAAAACAAGGCCAAAGGATCTAAATTAAAGGGAGGGTGGGCAGGTATTCAGCAACGCAAAGCAGGAGCCTGACACATGCCGCGCAGCTGCTTTTATACATTCCCCCACTATCACCCTTTGACATGATGGGGCAATAGCCCTGGGTAATTGTGGTGCCACCCCTGCGCGTGTGTGATAGCTCCACCCACACCAGGGTGAGGGGAACCAGATTGAGAGCCTGCCCGCAACCAGGAGCATCTATTCAGATGATCCCATTTCTTGAGAGTGTCTGACTTATGTACTTTCTGTACATATGTAAGTCTGTATGACTTACCTTCTGTACATACATTTTTAAAGCTGATTCTGAGTTTCACATGTATTTCAAACTAGTAGTGATTGGAGAATTTTGAGCAAAATGTACATTGAACAGCACGAGAAAGGGAAACATATCGGAAAGGTGTGTGCATGCGTGCATAAATGCATCCAGACCACAGGCTGTAACAAAAAGCATGCTACTCAGTCTTATCTTCTTACTAGCTGTCCCCTGTTGTTCAGCTCAGGCCTCAACAAAATGATGTAACATTTGGGTGCAAAGATGCACACAAGCAACCCAGCACTGGAAGCTAAAATAGAAAAGACCTCCACAGCCACCATGTATTTGCCCTTGGAGCTCAGATAAGCTGGAATGAAGGATAGCCACACACTGCAGAAGACCAACATGCTGAAAGTGATGAACTTGGCTTCATTGAAACTGTCCGGTAACTTCCGAGCAAAGAAAGCCACAACAAAACTGACAATAGCCAAGAAGCCAAGATAGCCCAAGACACAAGAAAATAAAATCACAGATCCCTCATTACATTCTAATATAATTTCTGTAGTCACTGAGTGCATGTCCACATCTGGGAATGGGGCAGAGGTTGCCAGCCACACATTGCAAATGCCTGCTTGCATGAGGGAACAGGATGCAACAATGGAGTTGGCCAGGCTTTTCCCCACCCATTTTCTCATCCTGCTTCCTGGCTTTGTGGCCATAAATGCCAGAACCACCATGATAGTTTTTGCCAGCACAGAAGAAACAGCCACTGAGAAGATGATGCTGAAAGCAGTTTGTCGGAGAAGACATTTCACCGGTTCAGGATGGCCAATGAAAAGCAATGCAGAAATGAAGCAAAGCAGAAGGGAAATCAGGAGAATGTATGTGAGGTTCCGGTTGTTGGCTATGACTATGGGAGTGTTGTGGTGCTTCAGAATTATTCCCAGCACCAGAGCTGTTATCAATGCAAAGGAAAGTGCAAAGAGGCTTAAGCTGATCCCCAGAGGTTCTTTATAAGATAAGAATGTTCTAGTTTTGGGTATGCAAAAATCATGCTTGATGTTTGGATAGGTTGTGTCCATGCAGTCAAAACAGTCATGCATATCTGAAAAGCAAAGGTAACATATTGTTATTATTTATTTAATTTATATCATAGATTAAGCTGTCCTACCAGGCCTAGCTAGGTCATTTCCTCTTACCTTGGGGAAAAATGATAATCAAGTCTTTCCCCCCTTCCCCACCAAGTCTAACCAAGAAGCTCAATGTGTGAAGATGTTTGAGTTGGTTGTTGCTGCTTAACTGCATGCTCTCACCAGACATGCTTGCATTAATATACCAATAATTGAGGAACTTTCACCATTTTTTAAACTAAGCTATGTTTTACTTCCTATGTAACTTTTCTGAACATATGAATCTGACCTTTGGAGAGTTTGTATGGAAGCATAAAAAACAACGTATGAAGGCTTCAATCTTTTTATAATGCATGGGGAAGAGGCTAATTCTGGAATTCACTTAGAAGGGCATTTTTAAAGTTTCCGGCCACACCCATGATCAATGGTGGTTATTCTTTGTAGCCTTCTAGGGGCTGTGAGGAAGTTCAGGAAGGGGAAAGAGAGGATTTGTGAGGAATAAATCCTTGCAATGCCCCACCAGTAGGGTCTGGGGGGGGGTGTTGAGGAAAATTAGACAGATGAGCAATTAAACGAGCAATGCAAAGAAATAGAGGAAAACAACAGAATGGGAAGAACCAGAGATCTGTTGGAGATATGAAAGGAACATTTCATACAAAGATTACCATAATAAAGGACAAAAGTGGTAAGGACCTAACAGAAGCAGAAGACATCAAGAAGAGGTGGCAAGAATACAAAGAAGAATTATACCAAAAAGATATGGATGGCTCGTACACCCCAGGTAGTGTGGTTGCTGACCTTGAGCCAGACATCCTGGAGAGTGAAGTCAAATTGGCCTTCAGAAAGCATTGCTAATAACAAGGCCAGTGGAAGTGATGGTATTCCAGCTGAACTATTTAAAATTTTAAAAAATGATGCTGTTAATGTGCTACACTCAATATGCCAGCAAGTTTTGAAAACTCAGCAGTGTGCCAGAGGATTGGAGAAGATCAGTCTACATCCCAATCCCAAAGAAGGGCAGTGCCAAAGAATGTTCCAGCTACTGCATAATTGCACTCATTTCACACGCTAGCAAGGTTATGCTTAAAATTCTGCAAGGAAGGCTCAAGCAGTATGTGGACCGAGAACTCCCAGAAGTGCAAGCTGGATTTAGAAGAGGCAGAAGAACCAGAGACCAAATTGCAAACATGTGCTGGATTATGGAGAAAGCTAGAGAGTTCCAGAAAGACATCTACTTCTGCTTCATTGACTATGCAAAAGCCTTTGACTGTGTCAACCACAGCAAACTATGGCAAGTTCTTAAAGAAATGGGAATGCCTGATCACCTCATCTGTCTCCTGAGAAATCTCTGTGTGGGACAAGAAGCTACAGTTAGAACTGGATATGGAACAACTGGTTGGTTCAAAATTGGGAAAGGGGTACGGCAAGGCTGTATATTGTTTCCCTGCTTATTTAACTTATATGCAGAATTCATCATGCGAAAGGCTGGCCTGGATGAATCCCAAGCCGGAAATAAGATTGCCGGAAGAAATATCAACAACCTCAGATATGCAGATGACATAACCTTGATGGCAGAAAGTGAGGAGGAATTAAAGAACCTTTTAATGAGGGTGAAAGAGGAGAGTGCAAAATATGGTCTGAAGCTCAACATCAAAAAAATGAAGATCATGGCCACTGGTCCCATCACTTCCTGGCAAATAGAAGGGGAAGAAATGGAGGCAGTGAGAGATTTTACTTTCTTGGGCTCCATGATCACTGCAGATGGTGACAGCAGTTACGAAATTAAAAGACGCCTGCTTCTTGGAAGAAAAGCAATGACAAACCTAAACAGCATCTTAAAAAGCAGAGACATCACCTTGCCAACAAAGTTCCATATAGTTAAAGCCATGGTTTTCCCAGTAGTGATGTATGGAAGTGAGAGCTGGACCATAAAGAAGGCTTATCTCTGAAGAGTTGATGCTTTTGTATTATGGTGCTGGAGGAGACTCTTGAGAGTCCCATGGACTACAAGAAGATCAAACCTATCCATTCCTCAGGAAATCAGCCCTGAGTGCTCACTGGAAGGAGACATTGTGAAGCTGAGGCTCCAATACTTTGGTTACCTCATGAGAAGAGAAGACGCCCTGGAAAAGACCCTGATGTTGGGAAAGATGGAGGGCACAAGGAAAAGGGGATGACAGAGGAGGACATGGTCGGATAGTGTTCTAGAAGCTACAACCATGAGATTGACCAAACTGCGGGAGGCAGTGGAAGACAGGAGTGCCTAGCGTGCTCTGGTCCATGGGGGGGGGGGGGGTGTCACAAAGAGTCAGACACGACTAAACAACAACAAGAAGAAGAAGACAGATGAGACTTGATGACATTTGGTTGCTCTCACATTTTTTAAAAATGTCAAGATGTTCTTTTCTTAATTCATTTTTAATTGTATTATTCGGGCCAACCCTTTTGAGCAACCTGGGGCCTTTGTGGCCAAAACACCACATATAAACAAAGAGTAACATTAACTATAGGTGATTATGTGGCCAAAACTCAGTTGATCCAATATCCTCAGTTAATTGAAATTAATTGAAAACCCCTCTCAACTGGTTAGTGAGAATGCCATTGAAAGGCTCTGTTCCTCTGGTTAATTTGGACTATGGACTGAAGGAAAATGATATTAGAGATTAAGGGAGTTAAAAACCACCGATGAAACATTCAGAATGCTGGTCAAATAAAAATGATAACAATAAAGATCAGAGAAATCTAAAAAAACTTCTATCAATTTTTAAAAATTACATTTCAAACACTGAAGAAAAACATACCAGACTGATTTTAGAGGTCTGTCCCTCAGAACAATACTTTTCGAAACTGATATTGGAAACCTTTGTGATATATTACCCTTTTGAGCTGAAATCTTCATTTCAGGACATGGAATACAATCATAGCAGCAAAATGGCTCCCCCTCCTTCACTTTCTTGCTATAACCAGGATAACAACTCTCAGTGCATATGGATAAAGGTTGTGCCTAATCCAGAAATGAAAAAGGTCAAGAAAAATGAACTTGGTATCCTTAAGATTTTGGGGACTTTTAGTTGTTTCTTAGAGAATCATTAAGCCATTACGTACTGAGGAACTATAAATAGCTGGAGCATATTTATCTATTTCATAAAATGTATTCACTGCTTAATTGTAAAATACCTCAAAGCTGTTTACAAAAAGTTATTGCACATGTGGGTACAACATAATTGTTATTTTGAAAGCAAGGGAACAACTGGGATAAATTACCACGCCAGGAACCTTCCAATTCAGCTAGAGATCCACTGGATCCTAACTCTGCTGATTGTAGTGCATCATGCTATAGAACTGCTCCTGAAATCTGTGATTAGACATTTATAAGACTGAGCTGTGATATGGATAAGCTGGATTTGATTTGGTGTTACCTTCAAAAACTTTAAACAGAAATGTGTTTATGCTTGTTTGCATATACTTAATGTTTTATTTATAATTGCATATACTAGTTTTTTATTTCTACTTCATTAAATCATGTATTTCTTTTAAACATATTGCATGTCAGAATGGTGGCCCAGACCTCACAAAAGAATCCAAAAGTGATTTAAGGTAGTTTACAACTAAAATTATATTTTATTCCATTTAGCCATGTCAGAATAGTGACTTAAAACTCACTGAAGTATAAAACACTTTGCAAGGCGCTGACAGTCAGTTCTTACCTGGTTAAACAAGCTGTGCCATCTTATGACCTTCTCATTGATGGTTAACACTCTGTCTGGAGGAGCCTGAGGATCAAGCCTACCAACTTTCACAGTATAAAAAGATTGGTTGGAGAAAACAATCAAGTTTATAACATCAAATCCAGCTATTATTTTCACACTTTGATCGAAAGAAATCTGGTCCCCAGCACTGTTATTAAACGAAACACTTCTGAGAAAGTGATGGAGCTAGACATAAAGAAGATAAATAAATAACAGCATTTATATAGTACAGTGGTACCTCAGGTTACATATGCATCAGGTTATAGACTCTGCTAACCCAGAAATAGCACCTCGGGCTAAGTACTTTGCTTCAGGATGAGAACAGAAATCGTACTCCGATGGCACGGTGGCAGCGGGAGGTCCCATTAGCTAAAGTGATGCTTCAGGTTAAGAACAGTTTCAGGTTAAGAACGGACCTCCAGAACGAATTGAGTACTTAACCCCAGGTACCACTGTAGTGTGCAAAATGTTGAACTTAAAATGGACACTTTAGAAGAATTTATAAAACTCCTGACCTGCATTTTCCCAACTTCATTCTGAAGACAATAGCAGAAAAATAGTTAATCTATTGGGGATGAACAAAAATTGGTAGGAAAAAAAATGGTCATCCATCATACTACACAAATCCGAACATGAATACCCATAACCCATAATACACTGTATTTACAGTAGGTTTATATGAGTGAGAGAGAAAAAAGGAAAGGAAAGGAAAGGAAAGAAAAGGAAAGGAAAGGAAAGGAAAGGAAAGCTGACTGAAGCATGCACTATTATTTCATTTCTATGCAGTGGGCAGAGAAAGAAAGCTGAAAATATCAGCATAGGTAGAGTTTTAAGACAAATTAGTATCTTTTGTTACCTTCAAAATACAGTATGCTACCGCATGAGAATGCCCATTACCTGCCAAAATGGTTGATTCTGAAGTTCAGGTCCTCCTCTGACTAACACTGTGTCATATGTCCTTCTGGATGAGAACATGGCTTGTAAAGCATGGGCCACTACATAGACTGCATTGTAGATGCTGTAGCTGTGCCCAGTCATACTCATTTCAAAAAAAGGGAGAGGGAGGCTCTCCAGCTTCTCTTCTCCTGTGCAAATATCTCCATCCACATGGTCCCCAATGGTATTTAAGAAGACACAGCTGAATAAGGTCTCCCAGAATTTCTTTATAAAATCATCTTCTATTGTGTTTAAAGGATTTCTCTTCTCAAGGAAATTGTGAAATGTCTGTAAATAACTGAACTGATATCTGAAGGCTATAGCACCATGGAATAGTTCTGCATTCCAATGCCTTTGATAATGAAATGCACTGATCTCCACCTGGGCTGTTGCTATCCAAACTTTCCCCATTAATTTATTTTTAACAGCTAAAACTGGAAGCCATCTGAAAAATGACATGGAATAAGATTCTCCAAAGATCGCTACCACATTTGCTTTGCTGCCCATCATACTATCATTTATTTTGACCCCATCGTCTATGATGTCCATAAATTCAGTGACAAAAGAAAGGGTGGGGATTCTCTCTATGAAGGCAAAACAAACACCCTTCTGGGAAAAGACGGGAAGCACAGTTTGCACAAATCTTTCTCCATTATCATTATCCATAACAATGACCCCAATCCACGTCCACCCAAAATGCAGAAGCAGAGAGAGAATCCCCTCATACTGAAAAGTTTCCTCGGGGACCATCTGGTAGAAGGAAAGTCCTGGGGTTTTATCATTCATCACTGGTGCAGGACTGAATGTTAGCTGAAGATGAAAGAGGAGATGTGCGTGAAAGTTATGATAATAATACTTATTATGTTCCTGGAGTGTTGGGAATGATTACCTGGGAGAACGATTTTTCTTTGGCAACTTCTAAATTATGTAACACCCATAGATGCATCTAGCATCTTTGTTGCTTAGCTTCTGGCTTTTTTTAAAGATGCACAGCCTTACCCTGTCCGTTAATAGGTAAAATTTGACAGTTTCATGAGGTGCAGCTCTTCTGCTTTGTTTCACAGATATTCTGCTGGGATGGGTTCTTAAGGGGGATTCTTTTACTTGGTTTTTAATAAATGCTTTACTTATTTTAGGGACATGAGTGGCACTGTGGGTTAAACCACAGAGCCTAGCACTTCCCGATCAGAAGGTTGGCGGTTTGAATCCCAGTGACGGGGTGAGCTCCCGTTTCTCGGTCCCTGCTCCTGCCAATCTAGCAGTTTGAAAGCACGTCAAAGTGCAAGTAGATAAATAGGTACCACTCCGGCGGGAAGGTAAACGGCGTTTCCGTGCACTGCTCTGGTTCACCAGAAGCTTAGTCATGCTAGCCAGCTCCCTTGGCCAATAAAGTGAGATGAGTGCCACAACCGCAGAGTAAGCCACGACTGGACCTAATGGTCAGGGGTCCCTTTACCTTTTTACTTATTTTAAATTATATTACTACATTATTCTCTTATTTCCTGACCACAACATCTACTAATCTATTCAGTAACAACTTTTCTATTCTTTAGTGGTCTATCTTCCCTTGCCTTCTATAACTGAAGTCCCAGTAATGTTAACTCAATCTCAAGTGCGACTTTTATATCTACAATGTTCTTTCACCAGCCAGTTTCCTGACCCCTGTGTACTATCACCATGACTGACCCAACAAGTCAGTCAAATGACCAATGAAAAGCCTAACACCATGTACCTTTTGGAGAGCCATTGAATGCATTGTCTTTCAGCACTCCTTTCATCAAACAAGATCTTAGTAATCTTTGAGTTCAAGGACAGATAACATGGGGCTCAAACTTGGGAGGAAGATGTGAATTTTTTTGGCTATTTTGGAGATAAGCCAAGTCCAAAACTCTTTCAAGATATACAGATTCTCAAAGGCCTTTTAGAGATCACATATATTGGATGGATAATGCCCAAAATGATATTCAGATACACATGTTCCCCAAGGCGGGTAAGGGAGCATGTTTTTAGAAGGTCTAAAAATGTTTTGACTATGTTTCTATTTTATTTGAACTTGTATGGCTTCACTGTTTGATGTTTGCCACCTTCGTCTTCCATGGGAGAAGTGTTAAGATACAAATCTAATAAAATAGATGATAGATAGATAGATAGATAGATAGATAGATAGATAGATAGATAGATGTAGATAGATAGATGATAGATAGATAGATAGATAGATAGATAGATAGATAGATAGATAGATAGATAGATAGATAGATAGATGATAGATAGATAGATGCTTACCATCAAAGAGGCTTAATTTCTTCTTCTTGGAAATATTATGTGCACATTCTCACTGAATGTGAAAAAGGCATTTGTCCTCATAAGCTGTTCATTTTACCACTATTATTTATAATATTCATATACACACATACCTTACCTGTGGAATTTTGTAGATATCCAATACAGTGGCCATATAGAGAGAAATATCTGAATCCAGTCCTCCAATGACTGCTGCCAAATGATTCTGGGTGTCACATATATAGTTAGGGACAAATATCTCCAATGTGGATGTAAGAAGCATAGTAGCATGATAAGTCCTCTGCGCACTGAAATAGCTGTCGTAGATGCAGACACCCAAGGTGACATTTGATAATAACTGAGGATTTTCATTTATCTCCAGTATGGCAAATGCCAAGGCCAGGATGTGCTGGTAATTTTTAGGCACCATACTAGGACAAGATTAAAAACTACAATGAGTCATATATTCTTCCCTTAATAAATTATTGCCATTTTGTTCTGCATCAGATTCATCACTATTATTTATATGCTTTTTCAGATGGGAAAAATTAAACAATCAGCAATATGAGTATTTACAGTATCTTCAAAATGTTAGTATTGATAAGGTATGTTACTATGATTCAAAGCACACTCACATTTATATTTACTCTTTCTATTGATGTTGTAACCCTGCAGTATAGGCATTCATAATGATAGCATGATAGCCACCTCAAAGTCATATAAATATTCCTTCAAAAAATACATTCTTGGAAGGAAAAAATAGAAGAAGAAATCAGTCTATTTTAATATGCATATGGGAAACACTGAGATAGTTATGGTAACTCTCATGATTGGAAAGAGTCAGGAAATGTAAGTAAAAGGAAACATAGAAACACTGCTGTTTTTGAAGCCAAATAACAGAAATATCAGAAGGAATGGAAGACACAACAAAAGTGCAAGTGGACACAGTATGTATATGATGAAAGGAACCATGGGATAGAGAAGGATAAGATGCAGGCGTATGTAAAAGAAAGAAGAGCTAAAATTCTTCCTGCTCTCTCTCTCTCACTCTCTTTCTCTCTTTTTCCACCTTAACTTCAAAAGAAATGTAAGAAATGATAGAATCTACCACCATCAAATTTTAACAATAGTAGTAACAGTAGTAGTCATATTTGAAGAGGCATATTTGGACCAATCCTGTTACAATGGTGGGTGGACTATGTTACCAGTACATCTTCCTCCAGGTGGGCAAAATGAATAGAGCTGATTCAATCTTGGAAATGCTAACTCCTTTCCTTCAATGTGAAGGCTCTGAACTCTCTTGGGGGTAGACAATTTTTTGCTTTGCCATGTGGAATTTGCTTCTTTCTGCAGCTTTCCGTTAAATGCATTAGCTTTTTCTACAGTCCAAGAAAACATTTTTTTATGCGACTGCAGCTTCTAAGACTAAGACCAAGTAACAAAACAAAACAAGTTAAAAAGGATTAGCTCCTTACAAGAGATCTTCAAATGAAGGTGCTGGGGGTTCTGTTGTGAAGGCTACTGAGTTAACAATGATGAAACTATGAGAAACAATCCCACCAATTATGATGTTGCCTGACTGATGATATTTTTGAAGTGGAGGGTGTGGAGTATGGATCCGGCATTTAACATAGTGATCCTCAGAAGTAATATGAGAAAGCAGTATTAGCAGGAAGACAACTAATACTATCATATTGATCACCACTTTTCACTCTGTGTCCAGATTCTCCTATATTTCCACCTGCATCATTATCATGATATTCTCTGTGGTTACGGTGACTTGACTTGGATGCTCAGTCAGGCTGATGATATGCTTGAATTTGTCCAAGATATAAAGTATAAGTAAAGTGATAAGAGTGGTGTGTGCATGCTTGTCCCTAGTCCGTCATCATACCTCTGATTGCTAGAGGGCATTTTTGTGCCATCCTCAGTTTGTGTTATGAGCTCTCTAAGGGGAAACTGTAATGGTGCAGTTGATTTTAGAAATAAATTATAGCCTTTATACATAAAGGGGAGTGTGATATGAATTCAAATATGGGAATTCCCTGTGGAACTGCAAAAAACAACATGTTTATCACATCTGAATAGAAGTTTTCTTTTCCACTTATCTGACTAGGAATGTACACTTGAGCTTTTAAATGCCTGAGTAGGGGATATTTTTTAATATAAGGATTCACACCCCCTAGAGAATTGATAGGTTGCTATCAGTCAGGACCTCACATAAATCTATCCAGCTGTATGAATATTTTCACCCCATTTTCAGGACTCCCCACCCCAAGCCTAACATAGTTGAGTTGGGCAATATAAACCATGAGAGAAGTTCTGAATATACTACCCTCAAACTCAAAACCATTATCTTATAGAACTCCATCACTTTGCTATACAATCATAGAACCAAAAGGGTAGTAGTGAGAAATCGAGCTGAATTGCCTTTCAAAACTAGGGAAACCAAACATCAATGTATGATTGAATGAAAGCGACTTTCATTCAATCAACTAATCACCCTTTATTGGCATACAGAGAAGACAGGACTATAAAAATTGACAGGTAAAACTTGGCATCTTTTATTAAGAAAACATGACGAAAATGATAGGGAAACAGAAGGCTATGATTACATTTTTGCACTAATAATTAGATACTTCCAGGAAGAATAAAACTGAGGATAAAGCTTCACAAATGTATAGGAATTCAAGACCAGTAGAAAAAGGCAATCACCCTAAGAAAGATTTAGACTGGCCCTATCAAGAAATGCAGTCCATATGTAATGCCAATGGGCTCCTTGCCTGAGAGGAAATTTCCACATCCCTAACAGCCCCGACATTTCATGACTAAAGGCTGTACCTGTTCAAAACAGTTGACCCATTGTGTAGAACACCTTAATTTGAGATGTGTATTCAAAGACAAATCCAGTAGACACCTACCCATTCAGAGATTAATACAGGAGGTGAGAATCCTAGATGTTCAAGGTGGCACTCTTGCACAATGTCAATATGTTGGCCTTCTTCAAAGGATTTCTATGTGCATTCTGCTAAATCTACAATCAAAATTGGGAACTTAGATCAGGCAGGATTCCTTATTCCGCGGAGGATATTAAACATGTTGAAGCAGAATGTGTAAAAGCTACCTTTGAACCTTCACATCTTCAATTTTCTCTATTACACTGCATAGTTTACAAAGGAAAACAGAATCATGAGCAAAACCAAAAAAACCTAAATATAGGCATATTATAATCTGATAGGCCAGGTTCATTCTCATAATAGATTTTTTTGCAGAGCACTTCTAACCATGTCTACTCACATGTAAGTATCCCAATGAATGGAATGAGACTTACTACCAGATGATGAATTCGCATTTCAGCAGTGACTTCAGAGTTTATGTGTTTGTGTGTAAATAATAATGTTATGGCACCATTCTGCTCTTAACCATCGGAGAGCTAAAATCTTAGAAGTGTGTATTGTAGAATGAAAAGCAACCCTCAACTTTTATGAAATGACGAGTCAGTTTATAATTAGCATAATTGTACTTTACTAACTAGAAAGGAAGACAGAATCATTTAATTCTTCAGTTAGTTCTTTCTATTAGCTGCTCTCTTTTGTTCAGCTCAGGCTTCAACAAAATAATGTAGCATTTAGGAGAAAATAGACAGGCGAATAACCCAGCACTGGAGGCTAAGACTGAAAAGATTTCCACAGCTACCATATATTTCCCTATATTTGGGACAAAGGATAACCACACACTGCAAAATAGGTAAAGGTAAAGGGACCCCTGACCATAGGTCCAATCATGACCGACTCTGGGGTTGCAGCGCTCATCTCGCTTTATTGACCAAGGGAGCCGGCGTACAGCTTCTGGATCATGTGGCCAGCAAACCAGAACAGTGCACCGAAACGCCGTTTAACTTCCCGCCGGAGCGGTACCTATTTATCTACTTGCACTTTGATGTGCTTTCGAACTCTTAGGTTGGCAATAGACACTGCAAAATACTAACACGCTAAAGGTGATAAACTTAGCTTCATTGAAAGTGTCTGGTAACTTCCTAGGCAGGAAGATCCAAAGTGAAGCTGGCAATGGCCAGGAGGCCAATAAAGCCAAAGACGCAGTAAAACAGAGTGACAGACCCCTCATTACATCCTAGCATAATTTCTTCAGCTACTGGCAACGGAGGAGAGATTGCCAGCCACACAATGCAAATGCCTCCTTGTATAAGGGAGCCACAAAGTACAGTTGAATTGGCCAGCCTCTTTCCCACCCATTTCCCAATTCTGGATCCTGGCTTGGTGGCCATGAAAGCAAGAACCACAGTGAGGGGTTTTGCCAGCACACAAGAAAAAGCCTCTGAGAAGGTGATGCCAAAAGCAGTTTGTCGGAGGAGACAAGTCACCTTCTGAGGCTGCCTAACGAATAGCAGTACAGAAAGGAAGCAGAGCAGGAGGGAGAGGAGGAGAGTGTAGGTGAGTTGCCAGTTGTTGGCTTTGACAATGGGAGTATTGTGGTTCTTCATAAATGTTAAGAGGACTAGAACTGTGACCAAAGAACAGGAAAGAGCAGAAAGGGCTTGACTGAGCACCCAGGTTCTTCAAAAGACAAGAAAATTACATGCTTAGGAATACATAAATCGTGTTTTTTATTTGGATAGGTTTGATCTTAATGTGTAGAACAGTCACTCATACATGTATCTGATAAGGAAAGTATGTGGTCTAATTCCACAAACATGTCATCAATCTAAAGAGCAGCCTATTTTACAATTCAAATTGGGGGGAAATTAATCATTGTTTGTGGGAAATGTGGTGTGGGGTGATTTTAGGGATTATAGTAATTAATATCGAACTTCCATAATTCCATCCTTTTGCTTTTTGCGTGCTGAGGTCCCCAAAACACCCTTAACCCCAATAACTCACACATCACACATGAATTTTTGTTTATGGTTTTTGGCATAATTTTGGCCACAACTTTATTTGCATACAAATTGTGAGTGGTTGCTTAGGCATTGGTTACGACTAGCTGTCCCTCCCGCCTTGGGGACAGCACTGGCTCCCGGATTCCAGCGGAAGCCAGTGTGGAGGAACAAGTTCAGGGATAGGCGGAGCTGCAACACAGACCCTCAGCTTCTCCCCGCATGCTCCTAGGGACTTACACGGCCCAAGCCCGATTCCAGGGGTTTGGACGAATGGATGGTAAGTCCCTGAATTCCTTTAACGGAATTCCCATGCAGCAACCTCATTGGAGGGGCAGGCACAGCCAATCCATACCCCTCCACCAACCAATTTAAACCAATGCCTAACCGCCAACCTTACAAGTTGTGACGTATTGCTAAGCAGTAGGCAAAACCCAAGAGGCACGCACTAATCAGCCAAATGGTAAATTCCTACTGGGCCCCCGCACCAAGGCGAACGACCCCATGACAGGCAAAGCAAGGTCAAAGCGCAAGCCCAACAAGGGAGGGCGGGCGGGAGATCCGATGTCCACAGCGAAAGAGAAAGTACTCTGCTGTGGACCTTCCTTAAATAACCTCTGACCCCTCCCCCAAAATTGCAACATCAAACTTGCCCCAGCAACACCAACTCCAGCCAAAAGTAGGCCCCTCAAACCAATCCACCTAATTACTACAGGGTGCTTTGTCTGACCCATCCGCAACACGTGCTCTCCTTTAGTGAGAACACGCTTTGCGTGTTGAGGTCCCCAAAACACCCTTAACCCCAATAACTCACACATCACACATGAATTTTTGTTTAAGGTTTTTGGCATAATTTTGGCCACAACTTTATTTGCATACAAATTGTGAGTGGTTGCTTAGGCATTGGTTACGACTAGCTGTCCCTCCCGCCTTGGGGACAGCACTGGCTCCCGGATTCCAGCGGAAGCCAGTGTGGAGGAACAAGTTCAGGGATAGGCGGAGCTGCGACACAGACCCTCAGCTTCTCCCCGCATGCTCCTAGGGACTTACACGGCCCAAGCCCGATTCCAGGGGTTTGGACGAATGGATGGTAAGTCCCTGAATTCCTTTAACGGAATTCCCATGCAGCAACCTCATTGGAGGGGCAGGCACAGCCAATCCATACCCCTCCACCAACCAATTTAAACCAATGCCTAACCGCCAATCAAGCCCCTTACGCTCGCCGCCAACCACTCACAGCCTCAAACACACCCTCAACTTATCCACCACTGAACTCAACCACACATCATTCCCAACAGACGACAGATGAACCCCATCCATCATAAACAATTCAGTGGCTTTGAACCTAATCAAGGGGTGTGGAATCACAAACCCGCCCAAATCAGCCACCAACTTGCTCACTGCAGCATTAATCCGTTTCCTGGACCGCTCGGTGGCTTCCACACAAGGGCTACCCCTCCACTTACGGCGTTGAAGTAATTTTGACCAAATTATTTTCGTTGGCGGCACCATGGCCGCCAAATCCCTCACATCTTCCAATATCATAGCACGCAGAACAAAACAAGAATGTGACACCAAATCATTCTCCCCAAGCTGAATGACAATCGCCGTAGGAGGGCCCTCCAAAAGAACATGCCTCTGGATAAGCGGCAGCAGTTCCTTCCACAGCATTCCCCTTCTGGCGATCCAGGACACTTTCACTTCCTGCAGAAAGCCCAGATCGTCACCCAAGCCAGACTGTCGAGCCCTGCGAGCTGCCCAGTGCACAATACTGTGCCCCACAATCCAGATACGTGTAGGGGCTTGACCTAGGGTAAAACAGATACGTAAGCACACGAAATTGCATCATTTACGTACATAACCCTTGTATGCATCCGACCTCCAACGACCCAGGTCTTTTATCCTTCTTGCTGATAACCCCCAATGAGCGGCCGTCGTTGCGGCCCCAATCCTGAGGGAATGAGGTGCAAACTCAGCGGCAGCCAGGCCGCATGCCTCGATGGCCTTGCGGAGCACCTTTGAGAACTGGTGACGAGCCAACGGGTGCCCATTCTTGTGAACAAACAAGGGGCCCATGCCTGGTGGACGCAAGGCTAAATACCTCTGGAGGTCCTTGACTGGACAAGGGCCCTTCTCTCCAGTGGCGGGGAGCCGAATCACCGCTCCCCTACCCCGCTGATCAGTTTTTGAGCTCCTGACGTTGACTTGCACCTCAGACGGAGACAGACTCACGTCCTCTAGTAATAGACCCCCAGAACCACCACCCCGGTTAGGTCCAAGCACCACTTCGCCCACTCTCAGGGCCCCGGAGAAGGCTAAAGAAAAGGCTGCAGGGAACAGCCGGGCCTCAAACCTGGACCAACAGATGCTCCTCAGTTTACCACGCATCCGAGACAACAGGTGAAATGTAATGGGCCGCCGGGAAATAGGCCTGGAGGGACAAAGCCGACCCCAGCCCTCAAGTGCCTTTCTCACCACAAATTTCCCGCATGGGTCCTTATTAAAGAATGCCTTACTAAAGAAGGATATTGCTGCAGAATGCAGTCTGAGCGTCCTGTTTGCCCGACGCTTCTGAAACAGATGCGCCAGATACTGGAGCACCTGAGAAGTAGAGTGGGGATTACCCACACCTCCCAACTCCGGCTGCCCAATGAACTTTAAAAAATCACACCAAGCCTTCTCATAAGACCGCAAAGTGGAGGGGGCAACAGATGCAGCTACTCCCTGTAAAACTAAGTGCTGCCATCCAGAGGTGATCCGGGAAAAATTCCGGACGTTCTCGCCTCTGGCGCCAGGGATCTGAACCGCTCCATCCAAAAGGGAGGATGAAGTGTCCCTCCGACTCTTCTTGGCACGCTTCCTGGATTTCCTTCGGCGGCGGCGACCCCCAGAAGAAGCTTTGGAGGGGGAAGCAGGCTGTCCTCCACCGAAGACTCGGAAGCGTCACCTTGCTGATCTGTATTTAAGATAGGCTGAGAAGAGACAACCAGTGAATGACCAGAAGCCGCCCTTGCAACTAGAGAAGGTGGCACACCAGTGGCGCGGGCTGCCCGCCCCCTGGCAGACGACCTTCTCCTGGCAGTACCCTTAGTGCCTCTACGGCCCCTAGACGTGACGGCCGGAGGCTCAGGTGAACTCGGGGGCTGACTAGAGGCATCAGGCATCAAGAAAAGTTATGTCACATGATTGCCTCACCACACCGGGCTTGAGGGCATAGCTTTGCTCACCAGCCGCCCTTGAAATAAAAACCAAAGGGCAAATATCCAGCAGCACCAGCCTGAACCTGAAAATCCCTGTGCAGGTTCAAGGTATCCTGCCATGGCGAACTACTATTGCATACATTCAGGTCAGGAATTGCTACCATCACCTGATATCTGCCTTCACTGAAGGGAGAGGGGAACGGTTAATCATTAATATTATTTACACATAGTAAATTCCTGCACTCTGCTAGGATGGTTACACAGCTCAAACCCAAAAATTGCAGTTATTTGCAAAAGTCTAAAACAGACAGGTCATGAGGCCACTTCCTGCCTAATCAGCTATTTGGAACTGCTGATGCTAGCTACAGGTCAGAAGGTCGCTTCCTGCCTAGCCAGAAACTGCTGTTAACTGAAAAACCACAAGCAAGATGTTTCCTGCTTCACTTCTGCTTTTAAGTAATGATACGAAGGAAATGCTTTGCTAGCAAAAGAAGACACGTGTACAAGGAGTTGGGAGGGGGTGCTTACTGAGCAGAGAAAATGCTTAACCAGCAGGGGAAGTGCTTAGCTAGCAGCCTTAGCCAGCAAATATTGATATGCCCTAAAAGGAAATAAGTTGAAAACTTGCCAGCTGATTGGAGATGGTTTGGGGGGAGGTATGGGAGGAGGGTGAATGCTTTTAGGTATAAAAATGCTTGCTGAACATGGTAAAGGTACAGTCAGATTTCAGAAACTATATATTCTGCTGACTGTCACTGTGCACAGATTTGCAATAAAACTCTTTTCTCCAAAGAAGAAACTTTCCTGGAACTTTTTTTGTTCTCTTCTCGGCCCTGGGGACGCGGGTAAGCAATTCTCTGGCAAAGTAAAAGGCATAAGCCTACAGCTTGGTGCATTGGCCGGGAATTGCCCCACCCCAGGGGGCCGGGGAGAGCCAGGCTCGACCAGGTGGACAGCTCAGACCGGAGTCTGCAGGCTTCAGCGCGCACCCTACCAATTCGTGGGGGAAACCGGCCACACCGCTCCTGAGCAGGAACTTCGGTCGAGGGAGAAAAGACAAGACTGGCCAGGGAAGGGAACCCGCAGCGGAAAGGAAAAGGTAAGCCCGAAGGAAAGGGCTAGGGGCCCGAGGGAAAGGGGGCCAGGGGCCTGATCAGCCTCACCTGGTCATAGCAGTACAGTGCTACCAGGAAGGGAACTAGCCGTGGCAACAAGGGGGGGCCACCAGTAAGGTTGGGTGGAAGGGAAACAGAAGGGAAATTGTATTGGTGTGTTTTGTGTGTTGCATGTTGGAATTATAATGGAATGATTGGTATGTTGTATGTTGCGTGTTCAGATACTCCTGTGAGTGGATTTTGAGTGCGGGTCGGGGCCTAGCGTTCCCCTTGGCCGGGCGATTGCAGGATTGTGCATTTTCTACCAGGGCGACCTCGTGTAGATCACAATCTGAATCGTGTGGAGTGTGAAAGAATTTACAGCCCGGTTAGGTGCGGAGTATCTGGAAAAAAAAAAAAAAAACGAGGGGTTCATGGGCCACACCCTTGAGTGGATGTTAGAACTGGCTCAAACCACCTACAATCAAAGGGAAGAAGAGGAACAAAAGAAAAAGGAGAAGTATCAAGCAAAGAAGTTGATGGCGTTGCAGGCTACCGCACCCATCTCTCAGAAAAGAGGAAGTGCCCGGGGAGGAGGGCAAGGCCGCCTGGGGAGGAATCAGTGCGCCATCTGCCGGCAGGAAGGGCACTGGAAAGGAGAATGCCCACAGGCCCACTTAGGAGGAAGAGGACGAGGAGAACGAGTCTCAGGCCCAATCCTCAGGGGACCTGGACAGGAACTGAGACCTTGGCCATCGACAAATGCCAGCAGGGGTAGAGGACGTGGACAGGGACCTCCCCGGTACCCCTCAGCCCAAAGGCAGCCCGGCATGATGAGCCTGAGAGAGGAGGAAGGATATTAGGACAGACCGGGCCCAGCTGATTTAGGTTCCCGTGAGCCCATGGTCAAAATACAGACAGGGAACCAAACTATCCCCTTTATGGTTGACACAGGAGCCGCCCACTCTGTTTTGCCCGTACCAGTGTCCAAGCCCACCCAGCAAACAATTAACATAATAGGAGCCACAGGGAAATCACAAAGAGCCCCCTTCCTGCAATCTGTTATCTGTCGCCTGGGCGGCCAAGTGGTCCAACACAAGTTTTTGTATATACCGGAGTGTCCGATCCCACTATTGGGCCGAGACCTGCTATCAAAATTGCAAGCCCAGATTTCCTTTCAACCGACAGGAGAAGTGACAATGACTACAGGGCAAACAGGAGAGCTTTCCTTAGAGGTACCCTTAAGGGAACACTGGCGCCTAATGATGTTAAAAGAAGAGGAGGGGATTATTCCAGAGGACCTCCTGCAAGAAGTTAACCCTGGTGTATGGGCAGAAAGTAACCCACCCGGAATGGCAAAGAACATCCCACCTGTAATAGTTAAGGCCAAGCCATTTGCTAACCCTGTGGCCGTGAACCAATACCCTATCCCCCGGCGTGCTGCAGAAGGAGTATGGGTACATTTGGAACGGTTGCTTCGCCATGGCATCCTGAGACAGTGTCAATCTCAGTGGAACACCCCACTCTTGCCGGTGAAGAAGAAAGATGGCACGTACCGCCCAGTCCAGGACCTTCGATTGGTCAACCAGGCCGTGGAAACCCTCCACCCCAATGTGCCCAATCCTTACACGCTGTTGAGTTTAATACCTCCTACTGCCTGCTATTTCACGGTGCTGGACTTGAAGGATGCATTCTTCTGCTGCCGTCTGGCAGAGGAAAGTCAGCCCCTGTTTGCATTTCAATGGATGGATCCAGGAACAGGCACCAAGGTGCAATATACGTGGACAAGGCTTCCACAAGGTTTCAAGAATTCTCCAACCCTTTTTGGGGTGGCATTGGCCTCGGACCTGTCTAGCTTCCCCACCAGCCCACACAGGGTCTTGTTACAGTACGTAGATGACCTTCTTTTGGCCTGTTCAGACGAGGACACGTGTATGAAAGCCACCAAGGATTTGTTAAATCACTTGGCTGAAGCAGGATACCGAGTATCTAAGAGAAAGGCCCAAATATGCCAACCCACTGTAAAATACCTTGGATTTGATATATCCCATCAGCAACGGACCCTAAGAGAAGAAAGGAAGCAAGCCATTATCCAGATTCCAGAGCCAAAGAATCGCAGAGAACTTCGTGGTTTCTTGGGCTCGGCAGGATTCTGTAGAATATGGATCCCTGACTTCAGCACAATTGCCAAGCCTCTGCACGAGTCAACCAGAGGAACTGAAAAGGACCCCTTTGTGTGGGGAGAGGAGCAACGGCAGGCCTTCAAAGATCTGAAAAGGGCATTGCAGCAAGCACCAGCGCTGGGTATCCCAAATCCTGAGAAGCCTTTCTCCCTGTTTGTGGATGAGGACCAGGGAACAGCGAAGGGAGTGCTATGCCAGAAATTGGGGAGCTGGCAACAGCCCGTGGCATACCTATCTGAGCGCCTGACGCCTACAGAACAAGGTTTACCGCCGTGCATGAGAGCAGTTGTGGCAGTAGCTACCCTATTGAACAAAGCCGACAAATTCACTTTTGGCCAAGACACTGTTTGTGTGACTCCGCATGCAGTCCCAGCACTGCTTGACATGAAGGGTACCTATTTCCTCTCCCAAGCAAAGATGAGGAAGTGCCAGATGCTATTGTTGCACCCGCGCTTGAAGTTCCAGGTCACCACCGCCCTCAACCCAGCTACCCTGTTGCCGGTAGGAGAAGGTGAGGAGCAGACGCACGATTGCATTGAAGTAATGGACGAAGTATATTCCAGCAGGCCTGATCTCAAAGACGAGGCAAACCCCCACTGGCTCTCATGGTTTGTGGATGGAAGCAGCTTTGTCGAGGCTGGGCAGCGAAAGGCAGGCTATGCAGTGGTAGCCCTGGACGACCAGGTGGTCGAAGCAAAGTCACTCCCGCCTGGAACATCGGCCCAGCTGGCGGAACTAACTGCGCTTACCAGAGCCCTGAGCCTGGCGAAGGATCAGAAAATAAACATTTATACAGATTCTAAGTATGCATTCCTGACTTTACATGCCCATGGAGCCTTATGGAAAGAAAGAGGTTTGCTTACCTCCAGAGGAAACCAGGTGGCCCACCCACAAGCTTTGTTGAACCTTCTGGATGCTGTATGGGAGCCTGAAGCGGTAGCAGTTATCCATTGTTATGGACACACAACTGGACCAGGGGAAGTGGCCAGAGGAAATCGATTGGCAGACAAAGTGGCCAAGGAAGCAGCCCGGGAACTGGCCCCAGCTCCAATCATTGGAGCACTGATCCCAGAAGAGATTTTAAGCACCGCCGACAAGCCGGCTTACACAAAACAGGAAAGGGACACTGCAGACGCCCAGGAGTTAACATTGACCAACGAAGGATGGTACCTCACACCTGATGACAGGATATGGATTCCAGAGTCCCTGTCTCGACAGATAACTCAGAGGTACCATGAGTCCACCCACATGGGGCCAGATGCTACCACCAAGCAGCTGGCAAAGTGCTTCTATATAGCCCACCTTTATCAACTGGCAGCCCAGGTTTCCAGAAAATGCCTGCTATGTCAAAAGAATAATCCCAGAACCGGACCACTGGCTCCCCCGGGAGTTCAGCACAGTGGAACTGCACCAATGGAAGATCTTGTGGTAGACTTCACTGAATTACCCCGTTGTGGATTATGTCGCTACCTGCTGGTGGCAGTGTGCACCTACACCGGATGGGTCGAGGCATGGCCAACAAAGACTGAAAAGGCGATTGAAGTAACCAGGTGCCTGCTTAAGGAAATCATCCCTCGCTATGGGTTGCCAAGATCCATAGGATCTGACAATGGACCAGCATTCGTTCATGCAGTCCTACAGGGGCTGGCTAAAGCACTCCAGATCAACTGGAAGCTGCATACTGCTTATAGACCCCAGAGTTCTGGAAAGGTTGAAAGAATGAACAGGACTCTAAAGAATCAGCTGTCCAAGCTGACACAGGAAACCAAGTCTAATTGGGTGACCATGTTGCCCTTGGCATTACTCAGGGTCCGCAGTCTTCCGTCAAAACGGACCCACTTGTCACCTTTTGAAGTTCTGTTTGGGAGACCAGTCCCATATGTTAAAATGTTAACTCCGTATGTTAGCCAAGATGTGCAATTGAATAATTATGTACAGTCACTCTCCCGAGTTCTTTCTTATCTCAACAGGTGGACCCAGGCTCGCACCCCATGTGTGTTAACTGAACCGTTCCATCAGTTCGAGCCAGGTGACGAAGTGTGGGTGAAAGACTGGCAGCGAGCCCCCCTACAGCCCTGCTGGAGGGGACCATACACCGTGCTACTCTCTACCCCTACTGCTGTGAAGGTTGCCGGCATCACCCCGTGGGTCCACCATACTCGAGTGAAGAAAGCCATTTCAGATTGGACAGTAACACCAGATCCAGAGAACTCCCTTCGGCTGACCATCTCCAGACGCCCGGTAGACAACCGCCCTGCTGATATCACTCCGGAGGCTGATATCTCTACGCACGGTTGAAGAATTGGATGGGAAGGGCGCCCGCGGGCAGCGTCCCCAACGTGAAAACCCGTGCCGGACTAATCCAGGAAGTCCACCAGGACATTTTATATTTCCATAAGGACTTTCTCTTTTCTCTTTTCTGTTATCTGCTCTATGTCCCACAACCCTGACCCCACTGAGCCATACCGCCCTTATTGGCCTGCTGGCCTCTGCTACGAGTGGTTCGTCTTGCCGGTGGTAAGAGATGGCGTGCTCTTCGGCTATTGGAAACTGGGGTTTGATGAGATTGCCGTATTGAGACACCCCACTGCCCCGTTGTGGCTCCTCTCTCACACCACTGTCCAACACGCGTGGATAGTGCTCATACGGGAAGTTGCAGAGACGATCGAACTCTATCGAGTTCTGGACCGCTCTTGCTGCTGTGGGAGGGTAATCAACTGTTATCTGGGAGGTAGAGCACTGTACCAACCTCATTTGATAGACCAGGTCCTACTCTTAATCCAGGTGATAGATGGGACGGAACCTATCTTGATGCAATGCAAGTATTGCAGGGGTGGGAGCCTTAACCAGGTGTGCAATTGCTAAACAAGTGCCAGTAAGAATTGCCACCTTTGGTCACTAGGGAGGCAGCACGTGAGTTCAATCCACCCGACAGGGTTAGTAGAAAAATTAACCCACATAGTGGAAGCATCAGCTCACCGGTGGGCTCTCATCCTTGAGGCTCAACAGGTAGTCGGGAACAAATATCAGTGGCCTCCTCAACAATGAGCACACCCCCTGAATATTGGTGGGAGGAACCATGGAAGGATTGGGGTTGGTGGATAGGGGTTATCTCGGCCGGTCTTGCATTATGGATGTGCGTTTTCTTTTGCTGGCATGAACGTCACAGGCTCTGCGGGAGACGACGGCCAGATCCTTCTATCCCCATGATGATCCTCATAGTATATCTCATGTTAGCTATTGTGGGGGGAGAGGCAAGGACTGGCAAGCAAGACCAAGGGGGAACAGGTTTGTTAAACAAGACATCCAGGGGAGAAGATTACCATAAGATGTGGGAAGACAATGTTTACATCAAGGATATGTTTAAGTTCGCTACTATGTTACAACTCTCCGATTGTTGGCTGTGTATGCATATACCACCTTATGCACAACGGCCAGGTTTGATGCTACACGGAATTCCCATTGATACCATCTTTACCATAGAAAATACATTGAACCCCGAGGAAGCTCAATGGCCACCTGTAAAAATAGCCCTGTCCGAGCCAGCCTTTATTTGTTTAAATTTTTCTGAAGGGTCAAATCTAAGAGGGATTTACCCCAATTGCCAATATGTCTTAAATTTTGTATTCGATAGGACCTGTTCCGCCTTATTTCCTTATGGTAATACCTCTCGGTGTTATCAATCTGATACTAGCTCCAAGTTACTGACAGACATGCACCACCTCCACGAAAGCTCTAGATCCAACTCTTCCGTTATACCCCTGCTAAACTTCACTGAGGAGCAATGGCACATAAGCCTTCTGTTTTCGCAAGCCTTCCAGTGGTCAGAGCAACGCCGAAACACCAGTCGCCTTCTTCCGAAGGAACTATGGTTGATTTGTGGCGATGCAGCATTCAAAACTATTCCCCGAGACCTTACTGGAGTTTGTACCTTGGGAGTGGTGATCCCCCTTTTATATAAGGTGGAAAAGCTACCAACATCTCTCAGGCTGCGTAACCGCAGGGCAGTTAATACACCTATTAACCACTATATTGGGACCCAGATATCACGAGCCCTGCTACCTTCTTTAGGGGCAGCCATGAATTATAGAGATCTTCATCTGCTGGCCAATTGGACAGAAGGATTATTCAATGATACCATAAAAGCATTAAAGGAGCTCAATCGAGAGGTGACTGCTATGAGGGAGGTTGTCCTACAGAATCGCTATGCTTTGGATGTGATGTTGGCCTCAAAGGGTGGGGTTTGTGCCCTGGTTCATTCTCATTGTTGTATGTTCATCCCAGATAATAATGTCAGTATTTCAGCCACCATCAACCACATGGAAACGATGATAGCTGAAAACCCGCTGAAAGCCACAGGGAGTGATGCATGGGGTTGGTTGTATTCCTGGCTCCCTGATGGCAGTTGGCTCAGGAATGTTATAGTATTATTAGCAGGACCGCTATTAATCCTTTTGCTTCTTTGCCTCTGTATCCCCTGCTTATTGCAATGCTTGCAGCAAATGATGCAAAGACTCCTGTCACGAAAGCTAGGACCCACGGTCATCGCTGTGATGAGGGAGTATAGGCCCATACCCCAGAACGAACCTAAGTATTAGGTTGTTCAGAAGAAGAGGAGGGAGTGAAGGGAGAGGGGAACGGTTAATCATTAATATTATTTACACATAGTAAATTCCTGCACTCTGCTAGGATGGTTACACAGCTCAAACCCAAAAATTGCAGTTATTTGCAAAAGTCTAAAACAGACAGGTCATGAGGCCACTTCCTGCCTAATCAGCTATTTGGAACTGCTGATGCTAGCTACAGGTCAGAAGGTCGCTTCCTGCCTAGCCAGAAACTGCTGTTAACTGAAAAACCACAAGCAAGATGTTTCCTGCTTCACTTCTGCTTTTAAGTAATGATACGAAGGAAATGCTTTGCTAGCAAAAGAAGACACGTGTACAAGGAGTTGGGAGGGGGTGCTTACTGAGCAGAGAAAATGCTTAACCAGCAGGGGAAGTGCTTAGCTAGCAGCCTTAGCCAGCAAATATTGATATGCCCTAAAAGGAAATAAGTTGAAAACTTGCCAGCTGATTGGAGATGGTTTGGGGGGAGGTATGGGAGGAGGGTGAATGCTTTTAGGTATAAAAATGCTTGCTGAACATGGTAAAGGTACAGTCAGATTTCAGAAACTATATATTCTGCTGACTGTCACTGTGCACAGATTTGCAATAAAACTCTTTTCTCCAAAGAAGAAACTTTCCTGGAACTTTTTTTGTTCTCTTCTCGGCCCTGGGGACGCGGGTAAGCAATTCTCTGGCAAAGTAAAAGGCATAAGCCTACATCACCACGCTTGGTAGGCGTACACAAAGATAAGGGGACCTCAGGCCGCAGGCAGCCTGGCCTAGTGGGAAGATTAATTAAGTGACCCAGCAAGATCGGATCTGATGAAGCATCACTTGCTACAGAGGAAGTATTACAAAATAACTTCCTTCAAGGCAGACAGCTTCTCCATATGCAAGTGGCATGTTTTAGCAACGATATCCAACTGGATCCCTAAATAAAATGGGAATATGGGCAAAAGATATTGAACTATTGCTTGCCAACTTCCCGCCCCCGCTTGGGCAGGGGGCATCTTGTGCTGCCATCATGATATGTGAATTTACAGGGCCGATGCTGGCCAGAACCCCTGAAGGAGTCCCAACCAATCTGCCGCCGAGCCAGCTTCCTTTTCAGACACACACTCTGTGCAATGCAAAAACCACTCCGTGCGGTGCACACACTCTCCATGCAATGCAACTACATACTCCGTGCAATGCAAAAACACGCTCTGTGCAGTGCAACTCCACACTCTGTGCAATGCACACACAAACCCTCCGTGCAATGCAACTACACACTCTGTGCAATGCACACACAAAGCCTCCGTGCAATGCAACTACACACTCCGTTCAATGCAAAACACACTCCCTGCAATGCACACACCTTTCATGCAATGCAACTACACTCCATGCAATGCAACTACACACTCCATGCCCTGCACACACCCTCCGTTCAATGCAACTACATACTCCATGCAATGCACACACACTCCGTGCAATGCAAAAAACACACTCTGTGCAATGCAACTACACCCTCCATGCAATGTACCCACACTCTGTGCAATGCAACTACACACTCCGTGCAATGCAACAACACACTCCGTGCAATGCAACAACACCCTCCATGCAATGCAACAACACCCTCCGTGCAATGCAACAACACACTCCGTGCAATGCAACTACACACCCTCCGTGCAATGCAACTGCAAATCTCCTTGCAATGCAATGCAATTGCAGCCCGTGCAGCGCTATGCTCTGCAACGCACAGAGCAAACTGCAATGCGGGCACGCAAAGGTGCTTTCTCCCAGTTGCATATTGCAAATGTGGCACCCGTTACATCCCTCGCAGTGAGGTAACCACCAAAAGGACCTAAGTGTCCAGGTAGAGCAATGGGGGAGCATGCAGCTGTCCCATACAGGGACCAATCCTGCAACCTAGGCATTACTGGCACTATGCGCTGACCCAGTGAAACCAATGCTTCATGGACCACATGGGGACACTATTCAGGCCGGAAACGCTTCCAGGCCAGCGAATTCTAGGGCAAAGCCCTAGGGTCACCTGCTAGGCCAGGCATAAATGTTTCCAGTGAAATAGCAAAGTTGAGGTAGCCCACAGCTTGTCCGGGTACCCCTGCTTGCCCTTTTAGAGGGAAGCACCCCTTCAAGAAACCCAAAGTTATTTTATCACAAATGGGCCGAACTACCCAGCAACAGAATAGCTCAAAAGGAGCGGTTTGTTTTGTTTTGTTATAACAATGGCTAAGAGGGGTATATGAACCCTGTCTCCCAGGTCCTAGTCCTGCACTTAGCCACTAAGCCACAATGGCAGTTGCCACTATCAGAGCAAAACAAACTTAAAGAATATAAACTTGATCAGAAACAGCATAGTTCAAGAGCATATACAGAGTGCTCATAGTCCTTGGAGGCACAGGGAGCCTCTGGGGCCCTCTGTCTGCCTCAGATATACATTAGCAGCAACTGGGCCTGGAAGCGGATACATAGAGAGAATGAATCACGTGTCAGAGACTTAACCATTAACTGCTACCTGTAGCGGACTCAGGCTTGGAAGTTATGTGCAGGCCGAATAGGCCTCCCCGCTTCAGCTCTTGAGAATCTTAGTCTCATAGCAATGTTAAAAGAACTCAATTAGTGCTCCCACCCAAGGCTAGCTTAAATTTTGGCCAACAGCGCTGCACACACTCAACATAAAGCCAACCTTCGGGGTACTATAAACGAAAGTGATTCCAGCTAAGCTGGGAACAGCCCTGACTAGCCCCACAATTTACAACAAGCAAAATGGAGGAAACCTTTTTGTGAAAGAAAGCCCCTAATGGGGGCTCTCTCCCTATTGGGAAAGGCAAGCCCCAGATACAGGGAGAATCTTCCCACAGGGCAGGGTAAGGGGTGGAGAATAAACGTAAAACACCCAAAATTGCCACCAGCCAAATGAACCAAAGTTAAAACACTATCAGTGGAGTGTAAACAAGCAAACCCAATTCAGACTGCACTTCCACCTTCGGCCACTGGGGGCAACCAACCGCAAAATGAGGCAGAAAGAAAATGGCGCTCCCGCCAAACTGCCTGCTCACGATCCCCCAAACCGGCCCGGCCCAGAGGGCCTGCAGGCCCTGGCTAGGCCAAAACCAGGCGCTCAGACAACCAGCGGCTCCACCGCAGCGCCTCCGCCGCCCGAGGCCGGCTAGGCTGCGGCGCACGCACCGGAGCGCGAAGCAGCGACTGCCGGCGGCGGCAAGGGGTCAGGCAAGCGCCGGCCGTCCCCCCCCAGTGTAAGCCACCCCGCCGCGGGACCGTCCCAGCGGCCGATCCCGGCCTCCCCGGATGAAAGGGAGGGGAAAGGCCCAGCAGCCCCAAGCCTCCCCGGGCCGAAGCAAGGCCCGAAGCCAAGCCGGCAGCGCGGCCGCGCTTCCGCCCGGGGTGCTCCCCCGACGTCTCCTTCCAAACAGAGCGCGCTGGAGCGCACCGCGGGGAGGGCCGACACGAGCGAGGCAAGAGCCGTGGCGCCCGTGTTCAAAACAAATAATTGAGGAACAAATCAAATCATAAAATTAAACGTTTTGCCCAGCTGCCCAACCCAGAAGGGGAGCCCGGGTGCCAGGGATAAGGCCGGGGACCAGCGCCTCAGCCGCGGACCAGGCCGCGGGCGATTAGGGTCGCCCCAACCCCCCCCCCAGCCCCCAAAAGCCCTGCCAGGGGGGAATGCAGCCAGGCAAACTAAATTAAGGATGATAAGAAAATGATTATTAATAAGGAAGAGATTAAAACAAAAACAAAAAAAAGGGGGGTGAGAAGAAAAGGATAAGAGAGAAGAAATTGGATTATTAATACAACCAGTCCTTCACTGTGTCCAGCTAGATCCGATGTCCACAGCGAAAGAGAAAGTACTCTGCTGTGGACCTTCCTTAAATAACCTCTGACCCCTCCCCCAAAATTGCAACATCAAACTTGCCCCAGCAACACCAACTCCAGCCAAAAGTAGGCCCCTCAAACCAATCCACCTAATTACTACAGGGTGCTTTGTCCGACCCATCCGCAACACGTGCTCTCCTTTAGTGAGAACACGCTTTACCTGAAACGCCCATCAAACTGATAAAAATAAAAATAAAGGATAAAAATAAAGGATAAAAATAAAGGATAAAAATGTGTTGAATCTGAATCTCATGTGTGTTGGAAATGCAAAGAAGTAAAAGGAACTTTTTTTCCATATGCGCTGGGTATGCAAAATAGTTAAAGAGTACTGGGAAATGATATATAATGTGATGGAAAAAATATATTTTTAAAAAAAAACATCCCCCCCCCCAAGAACAGAGGCATTACTTTTGGGAATAGTGCAGACATAGATACCCAGATGCCCAACTACAGCAGCTTGGATTTTGTTAGCCCAAAAGTGGCGGGTGAGAGAGGCCCCTAAGAAGGAGGAATGGCTACTTAAAATGATAGAATATGCAGAGTTAGCAGGCCTCACCAGCAGAAGAGAGCAAGAAGATCAAGCGTACATATAGAGAAGTGGATTTTTTGTGAAATATTTGGAGAATAACTCTAAACAAGTGAAAAGGCTAGCAGGAATTAAGGTAAATTCAACAGTATGAACTACAATAAAGAAATATTAATGGGGGAAAATTGAACTAAATGGAAAAATTAAAAGAATCATGGAAGGGGAAGAAAGAAAGTCCATGAATGTATCATTACAATGGAGGATATTTAATTGTGGAAATGTATATTTGAAAAATAAATATGAGAGGGGTGAGAAAATGCACACATGATGATACCTGAAAATTATCTGTAGACTATTACTGTGAGAAACAGGGATGGAGGAGGCATTTTAATATAAGCCAACCTAATTTGCAGTTCAAAGCAATATGTGAATTGAAATGCTGTCATCCTTGGAAATCTGCATGAGGTATAGTTCTCCAACCACATAACTTGTGCAAACATGCATATACTAGAGGGAAGTGTATGAGAAAAGTCATTTATTCATGAAAACAAGATACTGGAATCCATTTTATCAGGTAACATAGGAAGCTGCCTTACATCATCTTATTTTTACCAAACTGTAGATCATGTTTTTCTAGGGTGGTTTTTTGTTTGATTGTTTTTGTTCCTATTGTTGCTGCTTGCAATTTCTCTTGCATGGTTCAGAGTCCAAAGCACTTTGTTGTGTACATGCAGCCTAAGACCTCATCTCGGAATTAAAATTCAGAAATCATAATCTTTGGTCTTCACATTGACTTGCATTGAAAAAGCAAAAAAATATTTTGTCTAGAATTCAGAATTCATTAGAAGCAGTTGCCCTAATGATTTGTTCTCTCTGTAGTGTGCTGATCCAAGCAATTTCTATACCAAGTTTGCATTGGCTAAAAAAACCTATTACTATAAAATTAAAAAGAGTGGGAGCCAGAATGCAAACTTACTTTAATCCTCACAATGTTTTAAATGCATTCATTATACCTCCTACTGTGATCCTCATTTCTGTGTTGCTCTATAGTTGCATGGCAAGACCATCAAGGAGACCCCCCCCCATTAAGATAAGTAAATTCACACGGACACAGATATTTTGTTTAAGGTTTTTGGGCAAAAAATTGGCCACAACTTTATTGATTGACAGGAATGAGAGCAGTATTGGCTCAGGCATTGGCAAGACTATATCTGACTCCTGTCCTCTTTGCAGGAAGTCTGTAAGGGTAAATGACCCAAAGGGAAATTGCTTCGGGGGAACCCACCTGCATCTCCCCTGGTGTTCCCAGCGGCCTGGCATGGCCCTCACCCTTCAAGCGGACTTCGGACAGGAACCAGGCCCCGGCTTCCTTTTATGGAATACCCTTGACACTGGAGGGGCAGGCGATGGCCGACCTCCCCTCCCTCATTCACAATAAGCCAATACCTAACCGCCAAACCTTACAAAGTTGTGACGAATGCTAAGAGGTAGGCAAAAACCAAGTGACCCGTGCCAATTTGCCAAATGGAAAAATTCCTACCCGGCCCCCAAATCAAGCCGGGCAACCAACCAAAGCCCAAAGCAAGGCCAAAGGATCTAAGTTAAAGGGAGGGTGGGCAGGTGTTCAGCAACGCGAAGCAGGAGCCTGGCACACGTGACTGCTTTTATACTTTTCCCCACTATCACCCTTTGACATGATGGGGCAATAGCCCTGGGTAATTGTGGTGCCACCCCTGCGCGTGTGTGATAGCTCCACCCACACCAGGGTGGGGGGAACCAGGTTGAGAGCCTGCCCGTAACCAGGACCATCTATTAAGATGATCCCATTTCTTGAATGTGTCTGACTTATGTACTTTCTGTACATACGTAAGTCTGTATGACTTACCTTCTGTACATACATTTTTAAAAGTTGATACTGAGTTTCACATGTATTTCAAACTAGTAGTGATTGGAGAATATTGAGCAAAATGTACATTGAACAGCACCAGAAAGGGAAACATATCAGAAAAGTGTGTGCATACATGCACAAATGCATCTAGACCACAGACAGTAACAAAAAGCATGCTACTCAGTCTTATCTTCTTACTAGCTGTCCCCTGTTGTTCAGCTCAGGCCTCCACAAAATGATGTAACATTTGGGTGCAAAGATGCACACAAGCAACCCAGCACTGGAAGCTAAAATAGAAAAGACCTCCACAGCCACCATGTATTTGCCCTTGGAGCTCAGATAAGCTGGAATGAAGGATAGCCACACACTGCAGAAGACCAACATGCTGAAAGTGATGAACTTGGCTTCATTGAAACTGTCCGGTAACTTCCGAGCAAAGAAAGCCACAACAAAACTGACAATAGCCAAGAAGCCAAGATAGCCCAAGACACAAGAAAATAAAATCACAGATCCCTCATTACATTCTAATATAATTTCTGTAGTCACTGAGTGCATGTCCACATCTGGGAATGGGGCAGAGGTTGCCAGCCACACACTGCAAATGCCTGCTTGCATGAGGGAACAGGATGCAACAATGGAGTTGGCCAGGCTTTTCCCCACCCATTTTCTCATCCTGCTTCCTGGCTTTGTGGCCATAAATGCCAGAACCACCATGATAGTTTTTGCCAGCACAGAAGAAACAGCCACTGAGAAGATGATGCTGAATCCAGTTTGTCGGAGAAGACATGTCACCGGTTCAGGATGGCCAATGAAAAGCAATGCAGAAATGAAGCAAAGCAGAAGGGAAATCAGGAGAATGTATGTGAGGTTCCGGTTGTTGGCTATGACTATGGGAGTGTTGTGGTGCTTCAGAATTATTCCCAGCACCAGAGCTGTTATCAATACAAAGGAAAGTGCGAAGAGGCTTAAGCTGATCCCCAGAGGCTCTTTATAAGATAAGAATGTTCTTGCTTTGGGTATGCAAAAATCATGCTTGATGTTTGGATAGGTTGTGTCCATGCAGTCATAACAGTCATGCATATCTGAAAAGCAAAGGTAACATATTGTTATTATTTATTTAATTTATATACTGCCCTTCGTCAAAAGATTACACGCTGGGGTACAACATAAAAACAACATAATAATACACAACATAATAACAACAGAAATGCCAGCCTCAAATTGCTTAATCAGAGAAAAGCCTAACTGAAGAGGAATGTTTTCACCTGGCACCTAAAGATATGTTATGAAGGCACTATGAGATAATCAGCCTCCTGTAACCAATATGCTTACGTCTAAGTAACACATGGAGGGGTTAATACCATAGATTAAGCTGTCCTACCACGCTTAGCTAGATCATTTCCTCTTGGAGGAAAAAATGGTAATCAAGTCTATCTCCCTCCCCACCAAGTCTAACCAAGAAGCCCAATGTGTGAAGATGTTTGAGTTGGTTGTTGCTGCTTAACTGCATGCTGTCATCAGACATTCTTGCATTAATATACCAATAATTGAGCAACTTTCACCATTTTGTAACTAACCTATGTTTTACAGCCTATGTAACTTTTCTGAAGTATATGAATCTGACCTTTGGAGAGTTTGTATGGAAACATAAAAAAAAACATATGAAAGCTTCATTCTTTTTATAATGCTAGGGGAAGAGGCTAATTCTGGAATTCACTTAGAAGGGCATATTTTAAAGTTACCGGCCACACCCATGATCAATGGTGGTTATTCTTCATAGCCTTCTGGGGGCTGTGAGGAAGTTCAGGAAGGGGAAAGAGAGGATTCATGAGGAATAAATCCTTGCAATTCCCCACCAGTGGGGTCTGGGGGGGGGAGAATTAGACAGATGAGCAATTAAACAAGCAATGCAAAGAAATAGAGGAAAACAGCAGAATGGGAAGAACCAGAGATCTGTTCAAGAAAATTGCAGATATGAAAGGAACATTTCGTACAAAGATTACCATAATAAAGGACAAAAGTTTTAAAGACCTAACAGAGGCAGAAGACATCAAGATGTGGTGGCAAGAATACACAGAGGAATTATACCAGAAAGAGATGGATGGCTCGTACACCCCAGGTAGTGTGGTTGCTGACCTTGAGCCAGACATCCTGGAGAGTGAAGTCAAATGGGCCTTAGAAAGCACTGCTAATAACAAGGCTAGTGGAAGTGATGGTATTCCAGCTGAACTATTTAAAATTTTAAAAGATGATGCTGATAAGGTGCTACACTCAATATGCCAGCAAGTTTGGAAAACTCAGCAGTGGCCAGAGGATTGGAGAAGATCAGTCTACATCCCAATCCCAAAGAAGGGCAGTGCCAAAGAATGCTCCAACTACTGCACAATTGCACTCATTTCACACGCTAGCAAGGTTATGCTTAAAATTCTACAAGGAAGGCTCAAGCAGTATGTGGACCGAGAACTCCCAGAAGTGCAAGCTGGATTTAGAAGAGGCAGAGGAACCAGAGACCAAATTGAAAACACGCGCATTGATTATGCAAAAGCCTTTGACTGTGTCGACGACAGCAAACTATGGCAAGTTCTTAAAGAAATGGGAGTGCCTGATCACCTCATCTGTCTCCTGAGAAATCTCTATGTGGGACAAGAAGCTACAGTTAGAACTGGATATGGAACAACTGATTGGTTCAAAATTGGGAAAGCAGTACGACAAGGCTGTATATTGTCTCCCTGCTTATTTAACTTATATGCAGAATTCATCATGTGAAAGGCTGGGCTGGATGAATCCCAAGCCGGAATTAAGCTTGCCGGAAGAAATATCTACAGCCTCAGATATGCAGATGACATAACCTTGATGGCAGAAAGTGAGGAGGAATTAAATAACCTTGTAATGAGGGTGAAAGAGGAGAGTGCAAAATATGGTCTGAAACTCAACATCAAAAATCGAAGCTCATGGCCACTAGTCCCATCACCTCCTGGCAAATAGAAGGGGAAGAAATGGAGGCAGTGAGAGATTTTACTTTCTTGGGCTCCATGATCACTGCAGATGGTGACAGCAATCACGAAATTAAAAGACGCCTGCTTCTTGGGAGGAAAGCAATGACAAACCTAAACAGCATCTTAAATAGCAGAGACATCACCTTGCCAGCAAAGGTCTATATGGTTATCCCAGTAGTGATGTATGGAAGTGAGAGCTGGACCATAAAGAAGGCTGATCACCGAAGAATTGATGCTTTTGAATTATGGTGCTGGGGGAGACTCTTGAGATTCCCATGGACTGCAAGAAGATCAAACCTCTCCATTCTTAAGGAAATAATCCCTGAGTGCTCACTGGAAGGACAGATCATGAAGCTGAGGCTCCAATACTTTGGCCACCTCATGAGAAGAGAAGACCCCATGGAAAAGACCCTAATGTTGGGAAAGATTGAGGGCACAAGGAGAAGGGGACGACAGAGGACGAGATGGTTAGATAGTGTTCTAGAAGCTACCAGCATGAGTTTGACCAAACTGCGGGAGGCAGTGGAAGACAGGAGTGCCTGGCGTGCTCTGCTCCATGGGGTCACAAAGAGTAGGACACGTCTAAACAACAACAGCAACAAGACAGATGAGACTTGATGACATTTGGTAGCTTTCACATTTTTAAAAATGTCAAGATGTTCTTTTCTTTTCTTTTCTTTTTTGTATTATTCGAGCCAACCCATTTGATCAGCCTGGGGCCTTTGTGGCCAAAACACCACATACTGTATAAACAAAGAGAAACATTAACTATAGGTGATTATGTGGCCGAAACTCAGTTGATCCAACAGGCTCAGTTCATTTTAGCAAATTAATTGAAAGCCCCTCTCAAATGGTTAGTTAGAATGCCATTTAAAAGCTCTGTTCCTCTGGTTAATTTGGACTATGGACTGAAGGAAAATGATATTAGAGATTAAGGGAGTCAAAAACCACCGAGGAAACATTCAGAGTGCTGCTCAAATAAAAATGATAACAATAAAGATCAGAGTAATCTGAAATATCTTCTTACTGTCAAATGGTTCTATCATGTTTCAAACATTGAGTAAAACAAACCACACTGTCTGTCCCTCAGAACTATACTTTTCTAATCCAATAGTGGAAACCTGTAAAGTGTGTGTGTTTGTGTATTACCCTTTTGAGCTGAAATCTTCATTTCAGGACATGTGATACAATCATAGCAGCAAAATGGCTCCCCCTCCTTCACTTTCTTGCTATAACCAGGATAACAACTCTCAGTGCATATGGATAAAGGTTGTGCCTAATCCAGAAATGAAAAAGGACAAGAAAAATGAACTTGTTATCCTTAAGATTTTGGGGACTTTTAATTGTTTCTTAGAGAATCATTTAGCCATTACATACAGAGGAATTATAAATAGCTGGAGCATATTTATCTATTTCATAAAATGTATTCACTGCTTGATTGAAAAACACCTCAAAGCTGTTTAGAAAAAAGTTATTGCACATGTGGGTACAACATAATTGTTATTTTGAAAGGAAGGGAGCAATTGGGATAAATTACCAGGCCAGGAAACTTCCAGTTCAGCTAGATATCCACTGGATTCTAACTCTGCTCATTGTGGTGCATCATGCTATAGAACTGCTCCTGAAATCTGTGATTTATAGGACTGAACTGTAATATAGATCAGCTGGATTTGATTTGATGTTACCTTCAAAAACTTTAAACATATATATGTTTATGTTTGTTTGCATATACTTAATGTTCTGTTTATATTTGCATACACCAGTTTTTTAATTCTACTTCATTAAATTTTAATTACTTTAATTTAATTTCTTTAAAAAATATTGTATGTTGGAATAGTGTCCTAGAGCTCACAAAAGAATCCAAAAGGGATTTAAGGTAGTTTACAGCTAAAATTTTATTTTATTCCATTTAGCCATGTCAGAATAGTGACTTAAAACTCACTGAAGTATAAAACAGTTTGCAAGGCGCTGACAGTCAGTTCTTACCTGGTTAAACAAGCTGTGCCATCTTATGACCTTCTCATTGATGGTTAACACTCTGTCTGGAGGAGCCTGGGGATCAAGCCTACCAACTTTCACTTTATGAAAGGATTGGTTGGAGAAAACAATCAAGTTTATAACATCAAATCCAGCTATTATTTTCACACTTTGATCAAAAGAAATCTGGTCCCCAGCACTGTTATTAAACGAAACACTTCTGAGAAAGTGATGGAGCTAGATGTAAAGAAAATGAGAGGCACAAATACAAGATGGGTGACACCTGGCTTGAGAGCAGTACATGTGATCTAGGAGTCTTGGTTGACCACAAACTTGACATGAGCCAATAGTGTGACGCGGCAGCTAAAAAAGCCAATGCAATACTGGGCTGCATCAATAGGAGTATAGCATCTAGATCAAGGGAAGTAATAGTGCCACTGTATTCTGCTCTGGTCAGACCTCACCTGGAGTACTGTGTCCAGTTCTGGGCACCACAATTCAAGAAGGACACTGACAAACTGGAACGTGTCCAGAGGAGGGCAACCAAAATGGTCAAAGGCCTGGAAACGATGCCTTATGAGGAACGGCTAAGGGAGCTGGGCATGTTTAGCCTGGAGAAGAGGAGGTTAAGGGGTGATATGATAGCCATGTTCAAATATATAAAAGGATGTCACATAGAGGAGGGAGAAAGGTTGTTTTCTGCTGCTCCAGAGAAGCAGACACGGAGCAATGGATCCAAACTACAAGAAAGAAGATTCCACCTAAACATTAGGAAGAACTTCCTGACAGTAAGAGCTGTTCGACAGTGGAATTTGCTGCCAAGGAGTGCGGTGGAGTCTCCTACTTTGGAGGTTTTTAAGCAGAGGCTTGACAACCATATGTAACACCATTTATATAGTACAGTGGTACCTCAGGTTACATATGCATCAGGTTATAGACTCCGCTAACCCAGAAATAGTACCTCGGGTTAAGTACTTTGCTTCAGGATGAGAACAGAAATCGTACTCCGATGGCGCTGTGGAAGCAGGAGGCCCCATTAGCTAAAGTGATACTTCAGTTTAAGAAAAGTTTCAGGTTAAGAACGGACCTCCATAACGGATTAAGTACTTAACCTGAGGTACCACGGTAGTGTGCAAAATTTTGAACTTAAAATGGACACTTTAGAAGAATTTTCCTAGCTTTCCTAACTGCATTTTCCTAACTTCATTCTGAAGACAATAGCATTAAAAAAATATTCTATTGGGGATGAACAAAAATTGGTAGAAAAAAAATAGTCATCCATCATACTACACAAATCAGAAAATGAATATCCATAACCCATAATACACTGTATTTACAGTAGGTTTATATGAAAATAAAAGGTACAGTTTTAAGACAAATTAGTATCTTTTGTTACCTTCAAAATACAGTATGCTACCGCATGAGAATGCCCATTACCTGCCAAAATGGTTGATACTGAAGTTCAGGTCCTCCTCTGACTAACACTGTTCCATATGTCCTTTTGGATGAGAACATGGCTTGTAAAGCATGAGCCACTACATAGACTGCATTATAGATGCTGTAGCTGTGCCCAGTCATACTCATTTCAAAAAAAGGGAGAGGGAGGCTCTCCAACTTCTCTTCTCCTGAACAAATACCTCCATCCACAGGGTCCCCAGTGGTATTTAAGAAGACACAGCTGAATACATGCTCCCAGAAATTCTTTATAAAATCATCTTTTATTGTATTTAAAGGATTTCTTTTCTTAAGAAACTTGTGAAATCTCTGTAAATAACTGAACTGATATCTGAAGAGTATAGCACCATGGAATTGTTCTGCATCCCAATGCCTTTGATAGTGAAATGCACTGAGCTCCAGCTGGGCTGTAGCTATCCAAACTTTCCCCGCTAATTTATTATCAACAGATAAAACCGGAAGCCATCTAAAAAATGACATGGAATAAGATTCTCCATAGATCACTACCGCATTTGCTTTGCTGCCCATCATACTTTCATTTATTTTGACCCCTTCTTCTATGATGTCCATAAATTCAGTAACAAAAGAAAGGGTGGGGATTCTCTCTATGAAGGCAAAACAAACACCCTTCTGGGAAAAGACTGGAAGCACAGTTTGCACAAATCTTTCTCCATTATCATTATCCATAACAATGACCCCAATCCATGTCCACCCAAAATGCAGAAGCAGAGAGAGAATGCCCTCATACTGAAGAGTTTCCTGGGGGACCATCTGGTAGAAGGAAAGTCCTGGGGTTTTATCATTCATCACTGGTGCAGGACTGAATGTTAGCTGAAGATGAAAGAGGAGATAGAAGTGAAAATTATGATAATAATACTTATTATGTTCCTGGAGTGTTGGGAATGATTACCTGGGAGAGTGATTTTTCTTTGGCAACTTCTAAATTATGTAACACCCATAGATGCATCTAGCATCTTTGTTGCTTAGCTTCTGGCTTATTCTAAAGATGCACATCCTTACCCTGTCCTTTAATAGGTAAAATTTGACAGTTTCATGAGGTGCAGCTCTTCTGCTTTGTTTCACAGATATTCTGCTGGGATGGGTTTTTAAGGGGGATTCTTTTACTTGGTTTTTAATAAATGCTTTACTTATTTTCAGGACACGGGTGGCACTGGGGGTTAAACCACAGAGCCTAGAATTTCCTGATCAGAAGTTTGGCGGTTTGAATCCCAGTGATGGGGTGAGCTCCCATTTCTCGGTCCCTGCTCCTGCCAACCTAGCAGTTCGAAAGCACGTCAAAGTGCAAGTAGATAAATAGGTACCGCTCTGGCAGGAAGTTAAACGGCGTTTCCGTGCACTGCTCTGGTTCACCAGAAGCTTAGTCATGCTAGCCACATGACCCGGAAGCTGTACACCAGCTCCCTCGGCAAATAAAGCGAGAAGAGCGCCACAACCCCAGAGTCAGCCACGACTGGACCTAATGGTCAGGGGTCCCTTTACCTTTACCTTTTTACTTATTTAAAATCATATTACTACATTATTCTCTTATTTCTTGACCACAACATCTACGAATGTATTCAGTAACAACTTGCTATTCTTTAGTGGACTATCTTCCCTTGACTTCTATAACTGAAGTCCCAGTAATGTTAACTCAATCTCAAGTGCAACTTTTATATCTACATTGTTCTTTCGCCAGCCAGTTTCCTGACCCCTGTGTACTATCACCATGACTGATCCAATGAAAAAGCCTAGCACCATGTTGGAGAGCCATTGAATGCATTGTCTTTCAGCACTCCTTTCATCAAACAACCAATGAAACGACCAATGAAAGGTCTAACACCATGTACCTGCCGGAGAGCCATTGAATGCATTTTCTTTCAGCAGTCCTTTCATCAAACAAGATCTTAGTAATCTTTGAGTTCAAGGACAGGTAACATGGGGCTCAAACTTGGGAGGAAGATGTGAAATTTTTTTTTCTATCTTGGAGATAAGTCAAGTACAAAACTCTTTCAAGATATATAGATTCTCGAAGGCCTTTTACAGATCACATATACTGGATGGATAATGCCCAAAATGATATTCAGATACACATGTTCCCCAAGGTGGGTAGGGGAGCATGTTTTTAGAAGGTTTAAAAATGTTTTGACTATGTTTCTATTTTATTTGAACTTGTATGGCTTCACTGTTTGATGTTTGCCACCTTCGTCTTCCATAGGAGAAGTTTTGAGATACAAATCTAATAAAATAGATGATAGAGTAGATAGATAGATAGATAGATAGATAGATAGATGATAGATAGATAGATAGATAGATAGATAGATAGATAGATAATAGATGTAGATAGATGTAGATAGATGATAGATAGATAGGTAGATAAATGCTTACCGTCAAATAGGATTAATTTCATCTTCTTGGAAATATTATGTGCACATTCTCATTGAATGTGAAAAAGGCATTTGTCCTCACAAGCTGTTCATTTTACCACTATTATCTATAATATTCATATACACATATACCTTACCTGTGGAATTTTGTAGATATCCAATAAAGTGGCCATATAGAGAGAAATATCTGAATCCAGTCCTCCAATGACTGCTACCAAATGATTCTGGGTGTCACATAAATAGTTAGGGACAAATATCTCCAATGTGGATGTAAGAAGCATAGTAGCATGGTAAGTCCTCTGCGCACTGAAATAGCTGTCATAGATGTAGACACCCAAGGTGACATTTGGTAATAGCTGAGGATTTTCATTTATCTCCAGTACTGCAGATGCCAAGGCCAGGATGTGCTGGTAATTTTTAGGCACCATACTAGGACAAGATTAAAAACTACAATGAGTCATATATTCTTCCCTTAATAAATTATTGCCATTTTGTTCTGCATCAGATTCATCACTATTATTTATATGCTTTTTCAGATGGGAAAAATTAAACAATCAGCAATATGAGTATTTACAGTATCTTCAAAATGTTAGTATTGATAAGGTATGTTACTATGATTCAAAGCACACTCACATTTATATTTACTCTTTCTATTGATGTTGTAACCCTGCAGTATAGGCATTCATAATGATAGCATGATAGCCACCTCAAAGTCATATAAATATTCCTTCAAAAAATACATTCTTGGAAGGAAAAAATAGAAGAAGAAATCAGTCTATTTTAATATGCATATGGGAAACACTGAGATAGTTATGGTAACTCTCATGATTGGAAAGAGTCAGGAAATGTAAATAAATGAAACATAGAAACACTGCTGTTTTTGAAGCCAAATAACAGAAATATCAGAAGGAATGGAAAACATCAAAAGTGCAAGTGGACACAGTATGTATATGATGAAAGGAACCATGGGCTAGAGAAGGATGAGATGCAGGCGTATGTAAAAGAAAGAAGAGCTAAAATTCTTCCTGCTCTCTCTCTCACTCTCACTCTTTCCACCTTAACTTCAAAAGAAATGTAAGAAATGATAGAATCTCCCACCATCAAATTTTAACAATAGTAGTAACAGTAGTAGTCATATTTGAAGAGGCATATTTGGACCAATCCTGTTACAATGGTGGGTGGACTATGTTACCAGTACATCTTCCTCCATGTGGGCAAAATGAATAGAGCTGATTCAATCTGGGAAATGCTAACTCCTTTCCTTCAATGTGAAGGCTCTGAATTCTCTTGGGGGTAGACAATTTTTTGCTTTGCCATGTGGAATTTGCTTCTTTCTGCAGCTTTCCGTTAAATGCATTAGCTTTTTCTACAGTCCAAGAAAACATTTTTTTTATGCAACTGCAGCTTCTAAGACTGAGACCAAGTAAGAAAACAAAACAAAACAAGTTAAAAAGGATTAGCTCCTTACAAAAGATCTTCAAATGAAGGTGCTGGGGGTTCTGTTGTGAAGGCTACTGAGTAAACAATGATGAAACTATGAGAAACAATCCCACCAATTATGATGTTGCCTGACTGATGATATTTTTGAAGTGGAGGGTGTGGAGTATGGATCCAGCATTTAACATAGTGATCTTCAGATGCAATATGAGAAAGCAGTATTAGCAGGAAGACAACTAATACTATCATATTGATCACCACCTTTCACTCTGTGTCCAGATTCTCCTATATTTCCACCTGCATCATTATCATTATATTCTCTGTGGTTACGATGACTTGACTTGGATCCTCAGTCAGGCTGATGATATGCTTGAATTTGTCCAAGATATAAAGTATAAGTAAAGTGATAAGAGTGGTGTATGCATTCTTGTTCCTAGTCCCTCATCATACCTCTGATTGCTAGAGGGCATTTTTGTGCCATCCACAGTTTGTGTTATTAGCTCTCTAAGGGGAAACTGTAATTGTGCAGTGGATTTTAGAAATTAATTACAGCTTTTATACATAAAGGGGAGTGTGATATGAACTCAAATGTGGGAATTCCTTGTGGAATTGCAAAAGAAAACATGTTTATCACATCTGAATAGAAGTTTTCTTTTCTACTTATCAGACTAGGAATATGCATTTGAGCTTTTAAATGCCTGACTGGAGAAGATCTTTACAACACATTTTAAGGCAAAATTTGCACTTTCCAAAACAATGCACAAATTAAAACATAGCCACCATTTTAAATTCACATTTCTCCATATATAGATAGATAGATAGATAGATAGATAGATATACTTAAATGTATATATACTTAAAGTAACATACACAAACTGTATATTGCAAATTCCAAATCTTTATTACAGTCCTAGACCAGCATAAGGTAAAATCACTTCCATACATAAATAAAACATGCTAGTTAGACAATAATCTGTAAACAAACCATAAACGTCCATAAAAATGACAAAAGTAGTTTGTTTCCCAAACTGGTTTTATCTTAAACAATAACAAACACAGTAAATAAAGAGTTCACTTGTACTCGTAATATATCAGTGGTTCAGAGTTCATTTCTTCTCTTGCCAAAATAGATTTTATCTTGAAGAATTACAAGTGAACTCTTTATTTACTGCACTATTACTGGTGCTATTCTCTTGTTTCAGTTGCAGTAGTCATTGTATCATCACCCTGTCTATTGTTTTATAGACAAGCAAAAAGGTAACTGAAGAAGTAGAGGGTACACATACTCATTCTCTCAATTACAGTATACCAGCAGTGTAACCATGCACATACAGGCACAGGTATTCCTGGATGAAAATATTTAGATTTATTTCAAACTGCCTATAGTTCAGTTTTAGAACTGTAGATGCTTCATCTGGTGGTGAAACTTAGCCAGGGAAAAGGAAGGGGAAATACACCACTATTGACTGATGGCTGCATCTTGCTACGTTGATTTCAGATTAAGAGGTAACCAAAAAGTATGCAAGCTCTGCCAGATATTGAAATTTAGTTTAATGGCTCAATATGCAACTATTACAATATAAACTACAGCCAAATGGGTTGTCCAAGAAACTTCCTTGCTAGTGAAGATTTGGGGATCCTATGAATTGTATTATTCATCTTTGTAGTTGTGACAATGAGCACAAAAGGCAAGCAAAGTTCACCTGGCTGTTACAAATTATGGATGACTGCTTAGAACAGGGGTGGTGCATCTCACACCTGAGGGCTAAGGGTGATCCCTCCACATCTCTCTATTAAGGCTTTCCCTTGGCCACATTATATACCAGTGCTGCTTTACAAATTCCTTGGGTGGTTTTACCTGTCTGAAATGTTTCCTGGAAGTTTGACAGTGCTTCTTCATTCCTTGGATGGACAGAGAGGGACTGATACATGCCTCTCAGAAGGTTGTCCAGAATGAAATATGACTCTCAGGAGGAAAGAGGTTCATCACTGTGCCTTCTATACAACTACTGGAATAAGCCATAACCCACAATAAAGGAAACAACAACACACACTAAAAAGAATAAAGGTCTTATGCATATCAGATATGGGTTTATGGGCATGGATGTACATAGCATGAGATCTAGTAACAAACTGCTAGAGTGTGTTTGGAGAGCTGCAAAGAAAATTTACATACAACAAATGCTGCAAGGAAAAAATCTAGAAATATTCTAGAACATGCACATATTGTGCTGGGCACTGCAGATTACAGAAGAATTCATGGACACATTCAACAAATATTTTGTCTTATCAGCTGTTCCCTATTGTTCAGCTCTGGCCTCAACAAAATTAGATAACATTTTGGGGAAAAGATACAACCCAGCAACCCAGCACTGGATGCTAAGATACAGAAAACCTCCACAGCCACCATGTATTTTCCTTTGGTGCTCATATAAGAAGGAATGAAGGATAACCAAACACTGCAGAAGACCAACATGCTAAAAGTGATGAACTTGGCTTCATTGAAACTGTTAGGTAACTTCCTGGCAAAGAAAGCTACTGTGAAACTGACCATGGCCAGGAAGCCCATGTAGCCAATGACTGAGTAGAACATTGCCACAGACCCCTCATTGCATTCTAGTATGATTTCTTCTGTCATTGAGTGCATGTCAACATCTGGGAATGGGGGATAAGTTGCCAGCCACACAGTACAGATGCCTGCTTGAATAAAGGAGCAGAAAAAGACAACAGAGTAGGTCAGTCCTTTTCCCACCCATTTTCTCATTATTGATCCTGGTCTGGTGGCCATAAAAGCCAGAACCACAGTGATAGTCTTTGCCAACACTGAAGAAACAGCCACTGAGAAGATGATGCCAAAAGCAGTTTGCCGAAGGAGACATGTCACCTTCTGAGGTTCACCAATGAATAGCAAGGCAGAAAGAAAGCAGAGCAGGAGGGAGAGGAGTAGAGTGTAGGTCAAGTCCCGGTTGTTGGCTTTGACAATGGGAGTGTCATGGTGCTTTATAAAGATTCCTAGTACCAGAGCTGTGATAACTGAAGAGAAGAGAGAAAAAGAAGCTAAACTGACCCCCAATAGTTCTTCATAAGACAAGAAATTTATTTCCTTGGGGATACATGCATCCTGGTTTTTGTTTGGATAATGTTCACCTGGGCATTTAAAGCAGTCACCCATGTCTGAAAAAGAAATGAGTCTCTGTCAATCTTATATTCATCCCATAAACATATCTATGTCTGTTCCTCTCAGAGGTACTAAATGTACATCACTCTTCAAGTTATGATTTGTCTGTGATTGTTGCATACATCTGGAACAAAGCACCAAATATTGTTCATGACTAAGGACAGTGATCCACTTAGCCAGCTCCATAGTCATTGTGCTTACATTTTAGATTTTACTCATAGTTTAATGCTGATTTTAAGGGGGGGTGTTATGTATTTGTCTATATACCCAAAGGAAGACTCGGGACACGGAATTATCTGAGATTATATATCTAAAAACCAAATTAAAGCTAGCAAAACCAAAATATAGTTTGAACGGAAAAGTTTCCTAAGACAGAAGGAAACATGTCACTTCCTACTCCTGGGTATGTTTACAGGAGATGCCTGTCACCTTGGAGCAAAAGATTGGAAAGAAAATTCTAATAACCTTTGGTAGGTGACCCGAGAAGCACACACTGGCCCCATCAGGTTAGCATTCACCCCAGTGTGCATGCCAGCCTAAAGGGCACACCCAATGACCCCAATCAAGGCAGCATAAAGTGACTCAAGAGTGTCCTTAACCCAATACTTCCTCAGTTATTTATCCCACCTCTCTTGACTTGTATTTTCTGTCTGGACTAACAGACAATTAAACTAAACTAAAGAGTACGAAGTAGGCAAAATAGAGAAATATCAAGGTGAATTATGGGCTTACTCCCAAATTCCTATTCAGCTCCAAAATGACCACCTAACCCAAGCCTACATTGCATTGGGAAGGAGCAGGGGGTGGGGCTCTCCAAAGAGAAGTCTGCAGCATTCAGGGAGGATCAAAGCTTAAAAGCCTGCTCCCCCTCACTATGATTGCTCCACACATTAAGGTGGGCCACCCACAATTCCTCTGCAGGAAGAGACCACAATTCCTCTCCAGGAAGAGACCACAGTTCCTCTCTAGGAAGAGACCACATCTCCTTTCCTAGGGGAAATGGAGTGTGGCAAATTTGCCCCCACTCAAGTGTAGAAGTGGCATTCTGTTGTAAGTTGTTTCAAGTTACTTTGTATAAACAAACAAACTAGATTATGATGTTATCATGATCAAGAAAAAAAGAGCAGAAGAAAGTATGGTTTTTTCCAGACCCAAGGGTGATATTTTCTGGTTCCTTTTAGCAGGAGACCAACATGACACATCCACCAACAGTCCCAATTTGTATGGGATGACACTGATTGACAGAAGCTGCCCCGGCTTCTTATGTCAATCTGTGATTTCCTGCTTCCTTCACCACCACATCTACAGGGCCTCTGCCAAGGCCTAGAAGCATGCTGTGGCCACTGACATTCTTCAGGAACCATGCCACACTTCCAGTGCACTTCCAGTGTGGCACAGGCTTCCAGAAGTATGCCAGAAGTTTTGCCGGGCCTCGCGGCAGCACCAACCCTAACAGAATCTTGTGGTGGCAGCAGGTCTCACCAGACCTCGTGGTGGTGGGCCTTGCCAGACACAAGGTCGAATTATTGCACATATATTTAAATAACATATATTGATTCATACCTTTTCAGTGCTGTCCTGTGCAGCACCCACCCCTACCAAAATAAGCCAACATGCTTTTTAAAAAAGTAGAATGAGTTTATGACTATTCTTCTAGGTGTTTTTTTTTTTGGGGGGGGGGAGATTTAGTTCAATTTGTTGTACCTTTAATTATCTTAGGTTATCCACTGTTAGTTTATGGTGAGTTTATTTTGCATTAATATTTTAACTGATTTCTAGAGGTGTGTATTGGCATATTTCATTATATTCTACATAGCCCTGTAGCCATATGGTGAAGTGCAACATAGAAAATCTATCTATCTCTACATAAAGTGGTCTTTACAAACCTATCCCTCTAGACTGCATTCATTTTATTAATAAACCTATACAATATAAGCCTTACCCTCCTCATGTGAAATCTTCCCTTCTGGACATGAGATGCAATCGTAGCAGCAAAATGGCTTCCCTTCCTTCACTTTCTTGCTAGAACCTGGACGGCATCTTTCCACGCATTCAGAAATAGGTTGTGTCTAATTCATAAAGCAAATAGGACAAAAAACAATAATCTTTCCTTTGATGACCTTTAAAGCTTCGAGGTGGGCTTTTCATTTTCAGATTTATCTTTAAGAAGCAGAATGGCTGCTAGTAATGCATGGTTCCATCATATGCTAACATGCTTTTGAAGTATTGGGACCATGTTATGTGACTCCAGTCCCACAAATGCATGCCCAATTATCACTATTAAACTGGAAAATTAGGATTAGCATTTGGAATTCATCTTGTTCTACCTATCTCTATCCAGTCTTTCAACCATTGCCACTAGTGGTGTCCTTCTTCTACACCAATGGACTGGAATATGCTGGAAATATGTTGGAAAGTAGTAAAAAGTTGTTAAAAGTACCAGAAATGTGGGTGTAGAGGAGATTTCATGTATATTAGAGGAATATATATATATATTGGTTATAATGCCATCTAGTGCTTAATGTATCAGTTCAGAGTTAAATGATTTTTGCTTCATGTTTGGATTGTTGAATATTACCTGATAGAATTGTTAAGATAAATAATGAAAATATGAGTTGAAATTGGTTTAATTCTAGCATATGCTGGATCAGGCTAATGGCCCATCTAGTCTAGCATCTGTTCTCACAATGACCTGTAGGAAACCTGCAAGGGGATCTGAGAACAGGAACACTTTTTGCTCCACCCCATACTATTCAGATGCCTCAGACTATGGAGGCAGAACATAGTCATCATAACTAATAGCCATTCTTAGCCTGAACCTCCAAGAATTTGTCCAATCCACTTTGAAACCATCCAAGTTGGTGGCCATCCTGTGGGAATAAGTTCCATAGTCTAAGTATGCACTGTGTGAATTACTTTCTTTTATCTGTCTTCAGTTTCATCCACAGGTTCTAGTGTTATGTGAGAGGCGGAAAAACTGCTCTGGGACACGGGTGGCGCTGTGGGTTAAACCACAGAGCCTAGGACTTGTCGATCAGAAGGTTGGTGGTTCGAATCCCCACGGCGGGGCGAGCTCCCATTGCTCCGTCCCTGCTCCTGCCAACCTAGCAGTTCGAAAGCACGTCAAAGTGCAAGTAGATAAATAGGCACCGCTCCGGCGGGAACGTAAACGGCGTTTCCGTGCACTGCTCTGGTTCACCAGAAGCAGCTTAGTCATGCTGGCCACATGACCCGGAAAAACTGTCTGCGGACAAACGCCAGCTCCCTTGGCCAATTAAAGCGAGATGAATGCCGCAACTCCAGAATCGTCCGCAACTGGACCTAATGGTCAGGGGTCCCTTTACCTTTATCCATTTTCTCCATGCCAAGCATAATGTTATGAAGTATATAAACTTTTACAAATTTATATAAAGTATATTCATTTGAGTAATACCTCAGGAAATTAATTTTGTGTATCATTACTGACATCCAGTACTTCAAGGAACAAGAAGTAGCTGGTAACTGCTATTAACTGGCTCCTACCTGGTTAAACCAGTTGTCCCATGTGATGGCATTCTCATTGATGGTTAATACTTGTTCTGAAGAGGCCCTAGGATCAACCTTTCCAATCTTTACTTTAGATATATTTGAACCACATAAATAGTTGATGATATCAAATCCAGCTACTAACTTCCCATCTTGGTCAAAGGAAATCTTCTGACCAGCACTGTTGTTAAATGAGATATGCCTCAGAAAGTGATGGAGCTAGATTGAAAATATAAAGGTTTAGAAAATGATGCAGGTGGGTCCTGAAATTGCATTTGTCTCATAATTCCGGCATTTGTTAATTTGTTTTGCAAAGTTATTGAGCTTTTTTAGAAACCCATTCATGCCCCCTCAAGAGTGAGTGACACAGGTTCCAGACCCTACTCACCACATGTTTAAGTCTCTACCTTTCCCACTCATCATCAACATAACCTATCAACATAAATATCCACTTTGCACCACTAACTGTGGCAGCTTGGCATGACAGTATGGAATAGGAGGGGGAGTATGCCTCTGTAAGCCAATCACAGAAAAGGACAAAAAGTTATTCTTGCCCCCAAATAAGGCAACCAGTTAAACTCACACTGGGAGGGCAGGTTGGATCCTGTGCTCAGAAAGAAAGAGGACAAAAAGGCAGAAAGCATCACCTTAAATACCTCTGCCCCCCCCTCCCCTTGCTGAAATTTTCTAGTATCAGAAACTGGAGTGGCTGCATGCCAGTCTTTCTGTCCCCGCACAAAAGCAATCCTGCCTGGACCACTTTTGCAGACAGATGCAGGAGCAAACTTTCCTAAGATTATAAAAGATGTAGCTTCAAAATGTGGATTTCTGTACTGGTTACAAAGATTTTAGGGTTCAGCACATACACAATGAATAAGAAAGTAGAGATAGCTTGATGGTTGAATTAAATATGATGGTTCTAGCTTTCAGAAAGACTAAGGAAGATATAACCATAAGTACTGAAATATTATTGGGAGACAGCTTACTTCTCAAATTAGTTTAACTACACCCCATGAGGATGTTTAGCTAACTACCTTCCAATATGGTTGATTCTGAAGCTTCAGATCCCCTTCATCCAGCATTGCTATGTTTTTCAGTCTTGAAGAAGACATGGCATGTAATGCATGAGCTACAGCATAAACAGCATTGTAGACACTGTAGCTATGGCCAGTCATGCTCATTTCAAAATAGATGGATGGAAGGTCCACCAGCTTCTCCTCTCCTGTGCAGATATTCTCAGGAACCTCACCCACTGTTGTATTTGGAAATGCACAATCAAAAGCATGTTGCCAGAAGTCCCTGATGAAACCATCTCTAGAAGTGCTGAAAGGGTTTCTGCCCTCAGCGAACTGGTAAAATCCTGGCACATCATTGTACTGATATGAGAAGGCTATTGCACCATTGAAAGTTTCTATATCCCAATTCCTTTGATAGGAGAATGAATTGAGCTCTATCTGGGCTGTTGTTATCCACACTTTACCTTTGGGTTTCTTTGCCATGTGGTCTACACCTGACAGAAATGACAACCATCTAAAAAATGGCAAGGAATAAGATTCCCCACAAGCCACAATTACGTTGGCTTTGCTGTTTCTTATTTTATCATTTATTTCTTTCCCACGATCCACCATGCTGTTAACCTCTGGGATAAAAGTTGGAATGGGGATTCTTTCTATGAAGGCAAGACAGACACCTTTCTGGGGAAATGTTGGAAGCACAGTTTGCACAAATCTTTCTCCATTGTCAGTATCCATAACAACGGTCCCAATCCACGTCCACCTGAAGTGCAGAAGCAGATGGAGAATCCCATCATACTGAAGGTCTTCCTTAGGGACCATCTGGTAGAAGAAAAGGCCTGGGGTTTTATAGTTCGTCTCCAGAGCAGGGCTGTATGTTAGCTAAGGATACATGTAAAGATGAGGTTGAAGATAAAAAAAAACCCACTTTTGGTGATTCAAACTCCCATTCATTACCCATTAGTGCTAGAGAAATTGGCCCTATTGGCACATGTCATTTCTACTCTGACAGCCATTTTACTTGCAAAGTTAGTGAACTGTATGGAGGTGTCTCAAATTTAAAGTTGTTTTATGATCTGTCTGAAAGTGATGCATTTTTAGAATAATTATCAGAGTTTTATTCAGTGAAATTAAGAAGGATAAGATATAAATATTTTTAATAAAGAGGCAATGCTATATAAGCTCCATGCAGGTTTTCTGCAAATATACAATAATCACTGCTCAATAAACAGCTGGTTTGGAAGCTTCCTAAATTACCTTTTTCTTAGGGCTATTTACAGAGTGGGGTGCATTATGATAATATGTAGTCCTGAAGAATCTCCTTGAGATTCATGAATCAATTCACAGTAAATATTCTGAGGGGAAAACAAAGTACAGTGGTGCCTCGCAAGGCGAAATTAATTCATTCCGCGAGTTTTGTCGTCTTGCGATTTTTTTCGTCTTGCGAAGCACGGTGTCGGGAAAGTTTTGGAAAAGCTTCAAAAATCACCAAAGTCTTTAAAAACCTCAAAAAAGGCTACCACACCGCATTCTATGAGTTGCTCCTTGAAGTCAAGTCGCAACTGTATTAATGGTGTTAAGAAAAAGGAAACAAACTTGCAAGACGTTTCCGTCTTGCTAAGCAAGCCCATAGGGAAAATCGTCTTGCGAAGCAGCTCAAAAAACAAAAAACCCTTTCGTCTAGCGAGTTTTTTGTCTTGCGAGGCATTCGGCTTGCGAGGTACCACTGTAATTAAGTACTTTGAACTAAAAGTCAATGAGAATGTGGCATTTATAGGTTATGAACGGGCCATACAGACTGTGTTTTCCTGCACACCAGAAGGGAGAATCAGGACGCCAGTTTTGGTTATATTTATTAAATATAACCAAACATAATTAAGTGCAGTCAGGTTGAATCTTTGCAGACTGGTAAAAACACCAAACTCTGCAAAACTACCCCAGCTGAACTCCATCGGTTTAATCACATGGGATGAAGCAGTTTCCCATCTCTCATTAAATGGGATCCCTGGGAGTTTGTGATTGACTAGTGTACCCCACCACTGTTGGTACATGTTACACAGGGGGCACCCAGAAGGCCAGACAGGGCACATACCAAACAGCCTTCTAAGCTGGTTGGCGGTGAAAGGAGTGCTCATACCCAAGCATAGAAACATTGGATGCTTGATGATGATCAAATCCACTTACCAGTTTAGGAAATGAAACAGAGAAATTCATAAAGCTAATCTGTATCAGTAGAGGGTAACGTGGAGTAGGCAAAAAGAAGCAAACAAAAACCTAACATTGATTTAAAAATATCCCAGCAATTCCAGTTTACACCCTGTATAGTCAAATGCCTAGTCCCATATTGCCAAACATTGGAAAGGTAGATGGCATGAAGATTTAAAAAATAGGAGGTTGCGGGTGGCACTGCCATTAAAATGAGGATGCACTTCCCAATCTGATTGACCCCTTGTACCATGTGAAATCCTGCTTAGTCACTTCTTCCAGAAGGAAGACTCCCATGATTTCCTTAATAAAAGAGAAAGAGAGTAGCAAACTTGCTCTTATCCAAAGAATAGGGCTAGCACCTTAAAATGATGAGGATGATGTTGATTTAAATTTGTGTACCACCCTTCATCTGAAGCTCTCAGGGTGGTTCACTGTATAAAAATGTACAAAACATAAAATGCACAATAAAAATGAGAAGAAAAACAAAATAAAACAATAACACCCCTCTCCCACAGATGACACTAACATGTAAGATAAGAGTCATTTGTTGCCTTCAAAAGCATCCATTGCACCCAACTATGACTAAGGAGTTGTGAAAGAATTTTAAACTTGTCATACTCTTATTTGCATATCTTACCTGTGGAATCTTGTGCATATCCAAGAAAATGGCCATATTAGAAGAAATTTGGGAATCCAGACCACCAATTACTGCAGTTAGCTTATTATGTAGATCACAGTTGTAGTTTGGGGAAAATCTCTCCAAACTGTACATGAGCAGCATTGTAGAATGGTAGGTCCACATAGAATTGTAATAGTTGTCATAGATGTGGAAGCCCAAGGTAACATTCGGTAAGATCTGAGAGTTTTCGTTAATCTCCTTCACTGCGAAGACCAAGGCCACAATATGCTGGTAATTCTTAGGCAATACTCTAGAATGAGAGTTACATTTTGTATCAGAAGGATATTCTACAATTTATCATCATCAATATGCACATATAATCACCATATTAAAAAAACACAGAACACATAATAAAACCAAAACCAAAGACAACCTAATAATCCCCCCTCCCACAAGACATTTTAGAAAGGCATCAGATGACAATCAGCCCAAGACTTGCTAACCACCAATCATTCTACTTCTAAGATAAATGAAGACAATATTAAGTAAAAAAATTAAACCCTTACAAAAAATCTTCCATCAGTGGCTGTGGAGGTTCTATTGTGAAATCTGGTGAGAAGGAGATAAAGCCACCATGGGAAACAACAGCACCAATGAGGAGGTCTCCTGATTGATGATACTTGTGGAATGGAGGGTGTGGATACCAGACCCTGCATTTAACAGTGTGAGCCTTGCATGCTATGTGAGGGAGCAGAATGAGCATCCATAACACCAAGAGAACCATTATCCCCAGCACAAGTTCAATTTTTCCATCTACATGCAGATTCTCCTGTTGAAGTCTATAAAACAGTCCCAACAGCCTGCAAGATTACAATGGCCTAATCTGAATGTTCAAACAGTCCTTAAGTCTGCAATTGCAAATAGAAAGACCTGAGGATCGTTCTGATGAATAAATGCCTCATTTTAGTTGCTAGCCCTCCCTCTAAGTGCTAGAAGATATACTTATGGCATCCTTCATGGTATATATTGTTAATTTAATTAACAGAAACCACAACTAAGTTCCTTTTTTTTGTTTTTGTTTCGGCAAGCAGCAGTTAATTATAATACTCATCATGATAATAAACGTAACTACAACTACACAGATGACATTTTGGCTTGTTCGTTGCTTTTTATTTTTGACATGAAGCAACTAATTGCACTGCTCATGATAATGAATGGCATCAAGAATTCAAAATTGGAAATTCCCTGAGAAATTGCACAAGAAAACATGTTTGCCACATCTGAAAAGGGTGTTTCCTCATGCACCTAGTTTGATAGGAAATTATAGAATGTAAATGTTTCTGGGGACTTACAGGAAGGATCAGACACCAGAAAAACAAGGCCTCAGTCTATAGCTGTCAACTGTCAGATTTGAAAATAAGGGATCAGCAGCCTCACCTGTCCTGGGGACAGTCTACAATATATCTAACAATCCAGGGTAGCAGTGGGAAGCAGCAGGAAATGGCACTGGAATAAGGGAATTTCCCACAAAAAAAGGGAAGGTTGACAGCTATGCCTCAGTCTGGAAACAGAGGAATTTATTTATTTGTGTATTAAATGTATATACTACCCTTCCTCCTAAAGGAGCCCAAAAATTCAATCTTGTCTCCTTTAAAATGTGCTTTAGTAATTTTGCACTTAGTTTATAAATCAATAAAGCAAACACGACAGCATAGAAATAGCAGATCACATCAGGTGTGCCGACTTGAATGAAATATTGTGGGGGCCCAGGTAAGCCCTGCCCTGCAAAATTGATCACTTGACACAGTACAGACACACCATTTGAATGGGAATGCCCATCAACTTTGTGGGGCCCTGGCCCCTTAAATATTTATTGTGGGGGCTGAAGCCCCCATGGCCTCTAGGAGTTGGTAATAATAATAATAATAATAATAATAATAATAATAATAATAATAATTTATTTCTAACCCACCCATCTGGCTGGGTTTTCCCAGCCACTCTGGGCAGCTTCCAACAAAAGATTAAAAATACATGTTGTATGGATCACATGTTGATGGATAGTAGACGTAAATAATATAAGTGACTACTGTATCTTATACTTCACAGAAGAACTACAAACATAGGATATAAGCTGAAAAGAAGCTAAAATGGGGGTGCATTTAAAATATTAATATAACTCTACAAAAATCATACCATTCTCACATATTTTATATGTCTGCCAAGGCTGTTGTGAAGTAGTGCAACAGCTGTGCCCTGTTACTATAATAAATAAGTTTAAATTATTTCATATTAAACTACTAATATAAATAAATCTTCTAGTGAATTCTAGGTTGTTGGTGTGTGTGTCTGCTTTTATCAAATGCAGATATAAGAATAACAACATTCCAATATGTCTTCTTCATGCTTATATACAAATACCATTCGTTAAAAATGCATAGCTACAGATTTAAAGGCAACTATGCTCTCTGATTGTCACAATGTTGACTGTGCCATTTCAAAAAAAGAAGGGGGGCTCCGTTTTGTTCTCCCTTATTTTTTAGCTACCAGAACTTTGACCTGACTCATAAATAAATATTCCCAACTGGAAATAGGCTAGTGATACAAATTAATCCCTATTGTTCACGCAATCAAATTATTATGGCACTGCTAAATATAAATATTTTGCTACTAATTAGTTCAACAATTTGCTTATTTATTGGTTTGCCAAGGACGCATCATTTTAGCTACTCTCTCAGAATAAAGCACCACGAGAACTAGTTTTCCCCAACGGGGATATATATATATATATATATGAATCTGAAATAACCTATAACCTATGTTAAATACATAGCCAAGACCTGCAAGATGCATTTAGAAGACAATGTGTTGAAAGGTAAAACAAAATTCATTTATTTAGCTGCCTTTCCTTTAAATATTTTAAAAAGACAAACTTTGAGTTGGATCCAGACTTAATTCTACAGCAAGATCCACCAGCATGAGTGGAGTTAGGATCCAGCAGATCTCTGATTGAGCTGGGAGGTTCCTGGACCACCCAGACTACACCAGCTTATCTCCCCATCCTTATCTCATCTGAGCTGGGATCCAGTCATCTGAGTTGAGCCTGGAGAATCTTTAATTGGCATAAGCTCTAAAACAGATGAGGGGGGGGGAATAGAGGGAAGGGAGACTTAGGTTGGATTTCAAACCCTTTCAGCTCAGTCATGTGTCCTGGAGACCTGGTGTACATTAAGCCAACAAGATGGGGGTATAACTCAAAACACATTTTAAAGGCGTCTTTCCCTCCTGTCATATTTAGGCTGGCTCAGCCAGACGTAGCCTGCCCCTGAACAGAGTTTGGATCTGATGTACTTTTTGCCAGTTCAGTTTACACTGGACTTGCTTCACACAAGCTTCCTGTGCATAGGGTTGTTCCATTAGTCATGCTAAGTAGAGCCATTGAAATCTTGCCTGCTTTGTTCACCTTCAAAGGTTAGCTCTTGCTCCCTGGGAAGGGGTCACTGTGAGTGGATCCGCAACATCAGGAGAGCAGCAGGTTCCCTGCACAATCAGGTCTAGTTTCCCTTTGCATGACAGAGCACCAGAGACTTGGTTTTAGAAATATAACAATTAGAACATGTGCAGAGGAGGGCAACTAAGAAGATCAAGGGTCTGGAAACCAAGCCTTATGAGGAATGGTTGAGGGAGTTGGATATGTTTAACCTGGAAAAGAGGAGACAGAGAGGAGATATGATAGCCATCCTCATATATCCCAAAGGTTGCCACATGGAAGGTGGAGAAGCTCATTTTCTCCTGCTCCACAGAGTAGGACCAGAACCAATGGCTTCAAGTCACAAAAAAGGAGATTCCGACTAAATATAAGGAATAACTTTCTAATGGCAAGAGCTGTTTGATACAGGAACAGACTCTCTCGGAAAGTGGTAGACTTTCTTTCATTTGAGATTTTTAAGCAGAGGTTGGGTGACCATCTGTCATGGATGCTTTAGTTGAGATTCCTGCATTGTGAGGGGCTGGACTACATGGCCCTTGGGATACTATCCAGCTCTACAGTTCTATGAGTCTATGAATTTTGTCCAAAGGTTCTGCGAAAGTTTGAGGAATCAAAGATTACAAGCCTCTATATTAGGGGTAGCTATTTTCCCATCACCCTCTGCCAGGATGGTCAGTGGTCAGGATGATGGGAGTTGTGATCCAACAACAGCAGAAAGCACCATGTTGGCTACCCCTGCTCTACGTATTCAAATATTTAAATTTTGCAGAATGTACAAATGTTCAAAATTTATACTAGGAAATACTTCTTGGAAGCAGCCCAGCTGCCACTCACCCGAAGAACAATGGGGGTGAGTTTCCTACATAACTAAATGTGCAAATGGCTTATGAAGAGAGTTAACTGGAAATAAGTTTTTGTATTGCTCAATATGATTGTACATTCCATTTGATTATAGGGAGTCAAATTATTCAGATTCTGTTAAACAGATACCCTGCTCTGCTTGTCTTCCTCTTCCTCATCAACCGTGTGTCTGTTTTTCAGGTGGAAATGCAAGCCCTAATCAAACAGTGATCACAGAATTTATTCTCCTGGGATTTGGGAACCTTCATGAGCTAAGAATGCCTACATTTGTAATATTTCTTGTGGTCTACATAGTAACATTAATGGGGAATATAATGATCACAGCGGTTGTGTTAACTGACCACAGCCTTCATACCCCCATGTACTTCTTCCTGGGAAACCTCTCTTTCTTGGAAATATGGTACACCACTAGTGTGGTTCCAAAGATGCTGAAAACATTACTGACTGCCCATGAGGCCATTTCCTTCTCAGCTTGTCTCCTCCAGTTTTACATCTTTGGCTCACTGGCAGTTACCGAGTGTTTTCTTCTAGCAGCAATGTCCTATGATCACTATGTAGCCATATGCCAGCCACTGCATTATGGAAACTTAATGAACTTCAGAGTGTGTGTTCAGCTAGCGATAGGGTCATGGGTTGGTGGGTTTATTTCCTTATTTGTCACCATGCCAATGGTTTCTGTGCTGCCTTTCTGTGCCTCTAATAAGATTGATCATTTCTTCTGTGATTTGGCACCTGTGGTTAAACTTGCCTGTGGAGACACACGACTGGTGAGAATCCTTTCTTTCCTTATTGCTTCTCTTGTATCCTTCTCTCCATTCCTTCTTACCATTCTGTCATACTGTAAAATCATCTCCACCATCCTCAAGATCCCATCTGCCAAAAGCAAACAAAAAGCCTTTTCCACCTGCTCCTCACATCTCATTGTGGTTACAGTGTTCTATGGGACACTGATGGTGGTGTATGGTGTACCTACAACAACTTGGTATCCCAACTTAAGCAAAGTCTTTTCTGTGCTCTATATAGTTGGGACACCAATGGTCAATCCTATTATATACAGCCTGAGGAACAAGGATGTCCAGAATGCATTGAGGAAACTGTTGACTAGAAATCCTGCACTGGCATGTGAATGAAAACTTTGACACACCCTTTGAATGTGGGGAACAACAAAGTATCTGCTAATTTGTATTTTAAAATGATGTCTACCATATTTGGCAGATATAGGTATGTAGGATATTTTCAACATACTTATATAAGCACCATTTATTTCTTTACAAAATCTACTTTTTGAAAGGTTTAGTTATCTCATTTCGCTTGTTTTACAGCCAATGGTAATCTATAATGCTCATAAGTGATCCTTATAGGCAGCCCTTCATGCAACTTGAGTGTGATGAGTTGTATGTGATGGAGTGGACCACCTAACCCAGCATTAGTTACTATAGCAAGGATTTGAAACTGAGGTTTCCTGACTTCATTTTGAAGACAGGTACTGGAAGTCAAAACAAGGATCTTCACCCTACAAAGCACATGTATTTTACTCTCAGTCTAGAAGTGTCCACTTTTTGTTAATCTGTGGGTTGAACAAGAATGCAAGAAGTATTATCAGAATGTTGGCTTTGTGAGGGAGAGAAGAGCATTGTGTGGAGAGGGATCTTTAAATATTTTTTAATAAAAAAAATTGCCATATACTATTTCTTGTGGTTTCTTTGTTTGTTGGTTTCCCTTGTCTTGGGTAATTTCAAACTCTACTCTCCCTTGCAGTGCTGTACAACAGCAGATTTGTCATCATCTTCCAGGGCACAAGATGCTCCTTGCTTTTGGAAGTTGAAGAAGCAGTAACTAAGCTTCCAAGTTTTACTGTTGTTTGTCATTAGTATAGTACAGTGGAATTTGAAGATGTGGGATGATAATAAAGTAGAGACTGCATTTTGTTTTCCTTTAATGGTATTTTCTCCTTTATATGTTTTACGAGTCTTGTACAACTTTGCGATCATAGATAAGCTCTTGGAATTAAACAGAGCTTACTCCCAAGTAAGTATTGTGCATAGATTGTAGTCATGACACATGGCTGATCAGGGATATAGATCCAGGTCTCCTCAGACAATTTCCAAGATGCTAACTACACCACACTACATGTTGGAGTCCCAGTTGGCTACAGGGTTTGTTATGACGAGCTCCTAAGTTCAAAATGCACCACTACACCATTGGTCCATTATTATCTAACCCAAGGGAATTAAAAAGAGACGGTTCTGAATATGTGACAAACACATTTTCTCCAGCATTTCCACTGGGAATACCTAGCACTTAATGAATAACTACTTTCCTGTTTGATTATTAAGAGGACTATAATGAAAGCTGCTGCTTCTCAAAAATCCTTGTGGATGTTCAGTGATAACTGTCAAAGAATACTATAAATCTAATCAGAATAGATAGGGTCTGGGATCCAAATGTCTGAGTTTGAGACGCCCAAATTGCAAGCTCTCAGGAAACTAAATTACCATTCAAATTAGACAATTTTCATCTTGGAGATGCTGCTCATAGGATTGCCAGAAAAATAGTGGTTTCTGTGTAGAATGAAGATTGTATTGTATTAAGGATGGTTGTTTTAGTAATCTTTCTGCTGGAACTATTTCCTTTCATAGTATGTCATGCTAACATAGCAAAATGCAGGCTCCAAGGTCCTCATCGTCCACTTCACATCTATCATCAGCCAGGAGATTTCATCATCGGTGGCATTGTTTCCCATGGTGGCTTCTTATCCACTTCAGCAACATTCATGGAGGAACCTCCACCAGTACTGCCTGAAGAACTTGTGTAAGAACTCAGCTTCTCATGATCAATCCCAGAGCAGCAGCTTCAGAACAATGGCTGATGCTGCAAATGTCAACTCAGTTATCTTTGATTTAAATATAACATACTGATCTGGAAACTCAAATGAATCAGCTGTGAAAAAAAGAAATAGTTTAGTTCTTGGTAGGGGTGTATAGCAGTCTAGTTGTTGTTGTTGTTGTTTAGTCGTTTAGTCGTGTCTGACTCTTTGTGACCCCATGGACCAGAGCACGCCAGGCACTTCTGTCTTCCACTGCCTCCCGCAGTTTAGTCAAACTCATGCTGGTAGCTTCAAGGACACCATCCAACCATCTCGTCCTCTGTCGTCCCCTTCTCCTTGTGCCCTCCATCTTTCCCAACATCAGGGTCTTTTCCAGGGAGTCTTCTCTTCTCATGAGGTGGCCAAAGTATTGGAGTATCAGCTTCAGGATCTGTCCTTCCAGTGAGCACTCAGGGCTGATTTCCTTCAGAATGGATAGGTTTGATCTTCTTGCGGTCCATAGGACTCTCAAGAGTCTCCTCCAGCACCATAATTCAAAAGCATCAATTCTTCGGCGATCAGCCTTCTTTATGGTCCAGCTTTCACTTCAATACATCACTACTGGGAAAACCATAGCTTTTACTATACAGACCTTTGTTGGCAAGGTGATGTCTCTGCTTTTTAAGACACTGTCTATGTTTGCCATCGCCTTCCTCCCAAGGAGCAGGCGTCTTTTAATTTTGTGGCTGCTGTCACCATCTGCAGTGATCATGGAGCCCAAGAAAGTAAAATCTCTCACTGCCTCCATTTCTCCCCCTTCTATTTGTCAGGAGGTGATGGGACCAGTGGCCATGATCTTCGTTTTTTTGATGTTTAGCTTCAGACCATATTTTGCGCTCTCCTCTTTCACCCTCAATAAAAGGTTCTTTAATTCCTCCTCACTTTCTGCCATCAAGGTTGTGTCATCTGCATATCTGAGGTTCTTGATATTTCTTCCGGCAATCTTAACTCCAGCTAGGGATTCATCCAGCCCAGCCTTTCGCATGATGAATTCTGCATATAAGTTAAATAAGCAGGGGCCAATATACAGCCTTGCCATACTCCTTTCCCAATGTTGAACCAATCAGTTGTTCCATATCCAGTTCTAACTGTAGCTTCTTGTCCCACATAGAGATTTCTCAGGAGACAGATGAGGTGATCAGGCACTCCCATTTCTTTAAGAACTTGCCATAGTTTGCTGTAGTCGACACAGTCAAAGGCTTTTGCATAGTCAATGAAGCAGAAGTAGATGTCTTTCTGGAACTCTCTAGCTTTCTCCATAATTCAGTGCATGTTTGCAATTTGGTCTCTGGTTCCTCTGTCCCTTCGAAATCCAGCTTGCACTTCTGGGAGTTCTCGGTCCACATACTACTTGACCCTTCCTTGTAGAATTTTTAGCATACTAGCAGTCTAGTAGCGCAGTAGTAGACTTAACTGAATTCAATATGATTAACTTCTGAGTACATATTTAAATGTTCCAAGTGTTGAAGATGCTTCTGAAACAATCTGCAACTCTCATTCTAGGGTGGTGCCCAAGGCTTACCAGCACATCCTGGCATTGGCATTTGCAGTCAAGGAGATTAATGGATGCTCCCACATTTTACCCAATATCACCTTGGGCTTCCACATCTATGACAGCTATAGTAATGCAAGAAAGACGTATCTTGCCACACTGATACTTTTATCCAAGCTGGAGAAATGTGTCCCCAACTATGTATGTGATATTGAAAATAATCTGACAGGGGTTATTGGGGGACTCGACTCTGAAATCTCCTTTTATGTGGCAACCATTTTGGATATCTATAAGATTCCACAGGTATGGCACTTATGGGCAATACGTCTTTGCAATCTAAGTATCCACCCCTTCATTTCTACTATGCACTTTAATGACAACATTGCTTTGCAGTAAATTTGCATGGGAGGGGAGAATAATTCATTCTCTATTTCAACCCCCTCCCCTTTCCAGGAGACTGATATCCCAATGTCCACTGGTGGGATAATGGAGCAGCTATGTTTGGTTATGCAGCATTTTCTACTTAGTGAAGAAGGAATGTGCATTCAGTGGGAGGGGGGGGAAGCTTTCAGGTAACTGGCACTAAAATCCTTCTCCCTCCTCACCACACCACCCCCCAAAAGTAATGGGTTTGGGGAAGATTAAACACATAATGAAGTTATGTTAAGTAGCAGAAACAATCAAGCTTTGCTGGAAAGGAGTAATAGTAGTGAACAGCTGGTTCACAATTGAAATGTGGTTTCATAAAAGAAGTGCGAGGAATCCTGTAAAAAGGAGGCAGAAATCTCAGTTTTGCTCTGGGCTGGGGTCTGTGCATCATGAATAAGGGGGGAAAAGCTCTAGAAAAATAAATTCGGAACTTACAGTTCTGACATAGCTAAATAATATCTAATGCACAGGTAGCTAATCCTCTTATTGGGGCCTGATGTGCCCCTCCCACCAATTTTATTCAACCCACAAGACCTACCAAAGTCAGCAATGACACATACACAAAAATCTTTAAAAATAAATAAATAAATAATAGACAAATGTTTAACAAGCAGGAATGGGATATTATCTCAGTTTTCAGCTCATGTGAATGTGTCTATTTTGTATAAATGAAAGACAGCATGCAGCCAACAGAATTCATCATATAATGTACATAAATAGTTTGAAATAACTCTGGAAATTATATTTGTCTCGTCCCTTCCTCCATTCCCTCTTTAGCTCATTTATGGCTCTGCTCCAGTGATGAATGATAAAACCCCAGGTCTTTCCTTCTACCAGTTGACAGCCCAGGAAGACCTTCAATATGAGGGAATTATCTCTTTGCTTCTGCATTTCAAGTGGACATGGATTGGGGTCATTGCAATGGACAATGGCAATGGGGAAAGATTTGTGCATACAGTACTTCAATTGTTTTCTCAAAATGGCATCTGTTTTGCCTTTGTAGAAAGAATTCCCGATTTTAGTTTTATCCCTGAAATTAATGACATGTTACAACAGGGGGCAAAAATACATGATAAAATAATGATGGGGATGGTTTTATCAGGGACTTCTGGCAACAGGCTTTTGATTGTGTATTCCAAGATATCACTGCAGACCAGGTGGATGGGAACATTTGCACAGGAGAAGAGAAGCTAGATAACCTTCCAGGATCATTTTTTGAAATGAGTATGACAGGGCACAGTTACAGTATCCACAGTGCTGCCTATGCCATCGCCCATGCGTTACATGCTATGTCCACATCCAGACCCAGACACATAGAAATGGCATATGGAGGGAGAGTGAAGAATCAGAATCAACTGTTTTGGCAGGTAACGGGTTGAACTTCCTCAACTTGGAAGAGCACTGTTATTCCTTCACCATGTATGGGTTTCCTAAATACTGTCAGCTTGCTCTTTCCTCTCAGGGTTCAGGCATATGGAATATGAGGAGGAACTGAATCTATAATTTTGTGGACAGATGATGGCTGTGTCTTTGTTTCTCTGAGGAAAGAGCAATGATGGCTGTCTCCTTGTTTGAACAGAAATCCCCCTGTACATGATATAGCATTTCCTTCGAGATGTTTTGTGGCCCATTGAGACACCATTTGACTAACAGTCAGGAAGCAGTGGTAACAGTCAACAGAGATGAGCAGCATTCTTGCTATTCCAGTTGTTACAGCAAACCTGCAAATAGCTGTGTAGCTGCTATATATGTATAGGCATCCAGAGGAGTAGAAGCAAATGTGATATTCTTGACAATAAATAATTATCTGTCATGTGCATTCCTTTGGCTGTGAAACACCCTTGACAGCCTGCAAATTTTTCCTCAGAGCAGGGGGTCACACACCACTGTTCTGCCTGAGGGATGTAACAGGGAGAGAGAGGCCTGACAGAAAGAATGAGAGAAAAACATTTATGTGGGAGAAAATGGGTTGGCTCTCTACATGCTTGTCCCTGACTCCACTCACTGTAGGTTCTGACCTCAGAGGGAAAAGGATTTCTCAGCCCTGTATTAGAGTGCAGCCTTATTTAAATACTTGTCTTTTGTGTTTTCAATTTAGCTCCACCACATTCTGAGACGTATCTCATTTAATAACACTGCAGGAGATGTGGTATCCTTCAACAAGAATGGGGAGGTAGCATCTAGCTTGGATATTATCAACTGGATTATATTCTCCAATCAATCCCTTCATAGAGTCAGAGTCGGAAGGATAGATCCTGGAGCGCCTTCAGATCAAGCATTCACCATTGATAAAGAAGTAATAACTTGGCACAGCTGGTTTAACCAGGTAGAATCCAAGTCACAGGCATTTAGCAAAAGGTCTAATAATAAAGGAGCCCTGATGTTCTATCCTGATCTTTAAAACTGATTTCATTTGATGATGAACACTTGTGAAATACTTGTTTTATTTTGAAAGGGGGATATAGTGTGGACCAAGAAAGGATAAAAAATGAAGATAGGATAAAATGTGACTGAAAGGGGGAGGAAAAAGGACATGGGTGAATGGGTGAGGAGTGTCCACATAACTGGAAGTACATTGCACTGGTGCAAACAGTCCCCAGAGCAATGCTAGATAGTCCAAAACGTCAAATACTGGTCCCAGTCCAATACAACAAGCAAAGTCCAGAGTCAAACAGTAAATCCAGGTTCCCACCTTGGCAAGAGAACCAGGGTAGGAAAGCCTAGAGTCATCTGAGTGCCCACAAAATTCCTCCCAGAACAAGCCTCATGGTGTCCACCTGGTCAATTAGTGAGCTGGGCTGTGTTCCCTTGCCTGCCTCAGTCTTCTAGAGTGTGTTTCCCACTGTTCCTGATGCCTCACAGCCCGCTGTGTCCATAGAGATGGAAGTACCTCTGGTTCTAATGATGTGTCCTTTTCCCCTGGCTCCCATGGACTGTCAGCTGCCCCTACTACTGTCCTGTGAGTACCTCCTAAGTCCCCAACCTCTCCTGCCCAATCATCAATTTGTACCAGTTGTGGCTAACACTCCTTGCCAGGATCCTCTTCCCCTTCCTCAGTGTCCTGATATATCATGACAAGAAGGCAACAGGGGATGAAATGAGGCCAGAGGGAGAAACTGAGAGTTGACAACAGGAAGTATAGAGGAGACAACTAAAGTTGATATGGGAGTTGTAGAAGAGAAAAAGGGAAGCGTAGTAGTGAAGGTGGAGATAGTGAAGGAAGGGAATGGCAGGGATGAGGTCAAGAGCCTGGTGCAGAAGTCATAGTATTTACTGCCATTCTCCTTATTTATTTACATATTACTTTTGTATATTGTCTGTACAACTATCTTCCCACTGTTATTGATGCATATTTTTATGAATAGCTCAGTTCAGTTCCTTTTAAAAAACAAAACTGGTTCGATGAACGTGTTTACTTAATATGCATATTTTCCCTCAGAATACATATTTAATTACATATTTTGATCAAAGAAACACAATGTGTTGGATAGTTAACTTCATATTCTGATGGTATGGATCAGGACGTTTTTTATTAGAATATATAGGGACTGAATTCATCAAATGTCCCCAAATGACTTCCTCCACCTCAGATAGTAGCTGTTGAGACTAGGGTTGGCAATTACTTCTACAGTGTCCAGTGCCCTCAAGGGAGCCAATTCATATCCTACTGAAATGCTGTGTCACTTTAGTAACACAAAGCTGGGTCCAGCACCTGAGGGATTCCAAACACCTTATTTTCTGTTTATCATTCTGCTTATTCTGTTTATCATTTATGAATCAGGCCTCTCCTCTTTCGGCCTGCACTGAAAGTTTCCAACCAGGATCTAGCAAGAAAGTGAAAGAAGGGAAGCCATTTTGCTGTTATGATTGCATCCTATGTCCAGAGGGCAAGATTTCAAACCAGGAAGGTGAGACATAGATGATTGCACAGTCAATTGCACTTAGTTTCCTCATACATGATGGGGATCTAAATGTAGCTATGGCTAACAAGCTACTTTCAAAGGGGCTGTTATTGATAAGAGTCTGATGCTGGGCTGACCAGAGCCAATAATCACACGGGGGGGGCGGTATTGTATTCAGACTGCAGTAATATGGTCCTGGGGAATGGATTCCAAAGCCTATGTACCTCATGGGTGCCCAGGAATTTTTTTTTTAAAATAAAATATTTATTAAAGTTTCACAAATTATACAGACAAACACAACAATACAAACAAACACAAAAAGAACAAGTATAATTTCAAACCCTTATTTTCTTATAACTTGCTTCTCCGACCTCCTCATACCTCCCCTTTCTGCATTCCAATTTCAAATTTTAATTCAGCAAATCCTCACCCTTAAATTTATCTAATTTTTAACCTTTCTTTTCTTTTAACTTAATCCTTACAACTGTAATCCACTTAATTTCTAAACCAGCATCATTCTAACATTCATTAATTTTACAGTGTTTCTTAAGATAGTTCTTAAATTTCTTCCAATCTACTTCCGCCGTCTCTTTTCCCTGGTCTCGGATTCTGCCGGTCATTTCTGCCAGTCCCATATAGTCTATTACCTTCATCTGCCATTCTTCCAAGGTGGGTAGATCTTGTGTCTTCCAATACTTTGCGATGAGTATTCTTGCTGCTGTTGTAGCATACATAAAAAATGTTCTGTCTTTCTTTGACACCAATTGGCCGGCCATGCCAAGGAGAAAGGCCTCTAGTTTCTTAAGAAAGGTATATTTAAATACCTTTTTCATTTCATTATATATCATTTCCCAGAAAGCCTTAATCTTTGGGCACATCCACCAAAGGTGAAAGAAGGTACCTTCAATCTCTTTACATTTCCAACATTTGTTATCAGGCAAATGGTAGATTTTTGCAAGATTGACTGGGGTCATGTACCACCTATAAATCATTTTCATAATATTTTCTTTTAAGGCATTACATGCCGTAAATTTCATACCAGTGGTCCACAACTGTTCCCAGTCAGCAAACATAATGTTATGACCAATATCTTGTGCCCACTTAATCATAGCTGATTTGACTGTTTCATCCTGCGTATTCCATTTCAACAGCAAGTTATACATCTTTGACAAATTCTTAGTTTTGGATTCCAACAACTCTGTTTCTAATTTTGACTTTTCCACCTGGAAGCCAATTTTCCTGTCCAATTTATAAACCTCCATTATCTGATAATAATGAAGCCAATCTCTCACTTTGTCTTTCAATTTTTCAAAACTCTGCAATTTCAATTTGTCTCCTTCTTGTTCCAGAATTTCCCAATATTTCGGCCATTTGGCCTCCATATTAAGCTTTTTCAAAGCTTTCGCTTCCATCAGTGATAACCACCTTGGGGTTTTGTTTTCCAATAAATCCTTATATCTTATCCAAACATTAAACAATGCTTTCCTTACAATATGATTTTTAAATGCTTTATGTGCTTTGACCTTATCATACCATAAATATGCATGCCATCCAAATACATTGTTAAAATCTTCTAAATCCAAAATGTCTGTATTTTCAAGAAGCAGCCACTCTTTCAACCAGCAGAAAGCTGCTGATTCATAGTAAAGTTTTAAGTCTGGCAGGGCAAATCCACCTCTTTCCTTTGCATCAGTTAATATCTTAAATTTTATTCTAGGTTTCTTGCCCTGCCAGACAAATCTGGAAATGTCTCTCCGCCACTTCTTGAAACAATCCATCTTGTCCACAATTTGCAATGTTTGAAATAGAAACAACATTCTAGGCAATACATTCATTTTAATCACAGCAATACGGCCTAACAATGAAAGTTTCAAGTTTGACCATATTTCTAAGTCTTTTTTTACTTTTGCCCAGCATTTCTCATAATTATCTTTAAATAGATTCACATTTTTAGCTGTCATGTTAATCCCCAAGTATTTCACTTTCTTGACCACAGTTAAACCTGTTTCATTCTGGAACCTCTCCCTTTCAATAGCTGTTAAATTTTTCTCTAATACCTTAGTTTTTAGTTTATTCAATTTAAATCCTGCGACTTGACCAAACTCTTGAATTAATTCCAAAACTCTTTTAGTACTAGAGTCTGGCTCTTGTAATGTAAGTACCAAATTATCTGCAAATGCTCTCAATTTGTACTGTTTTACTCCGACCTGTACACCTTTAACCAGCTGGTCCTTTCTAATCATGTTCAGCAAAACCTCCAGGACCGATATAAAAAGCAATGGGGAGATTGGGCACCCCTGTTGTGTCCCTTTTTCTATTTTAAATTCTTCCGTAACCACATTATTTCCAATTAGCTTCGCCTTTTGCTCAGAGTATATTGCACCTATACCATTCTCGAAGCCTTGGCCTACCCCCATCCCATGTAGATTCTTCTTCATAAAACTCCAAGAGATGTTGTCAAAAGCTTTCTCCGCATCCACAAATATCAATACTGCTTTAGTGTTTATATTCACTTCTAGTTTTTCCAAAATATCTATTATGTTCCTCACATTGTCTGACAAATGTCTTCCTGGGAGAAAGCCTGCTTGGTCCTTATGAATCTCTTCCATCAATACTTTTTTCAGCCTTTTAGCCAAAATGTCAGCAAAAATTTTGTAATCCACATTAAGTAACGATATAGGGCGGTAGTTCTTAAGCTGAGTCTTTTCAGTCTCTGTTTTCGGTATAAGTGTGATATAAGCCTCTTTCCACGATTCTGGTGCCTTTCTCCCCTCTAAAATTTCGTTGCAGACTTCCTTCAAGGGTTGTAATAACCACTCCTTCAAAGCTTTGTAGTATCTGGAAGTCAGCCCATCCGGTCCCAGAGATTTGCCCAATTGCATGTTTTGAATGGCACCTTCTATCTCCTGTTCAGTTATTTTCTGATTCAAAGCTATTTCACTTTGATGAGAGATTTTTTGTAATCCATTTTTCTTGAGAAATTTGTCTATGTCCATTTCCAGGAAATATTTTTATGCATGTTGCTTACATCAAGCCATCAGTATCAAAATTAAGGGAGAGGAGAATAACAGTGACCTCATTGTGGGAGTTTACTATAGATCCCCAAGCCAAACGGAGGACATAGATGATGCCTTCCTGGAACAGATGGCCAAGCATGCAAAAGGAAGGGAGATAGTAGTAATGGGGGACTTCAATTACCCGGATATTTGTTGGATGTCAAACTCAGCCAAAAGCATAAGGTCAAACAGATTCCTCACTGGCCTTGTAGACAACTTCATTGTCCAGAAAGTGGGAGAAGCAACAAGAGGAACAGCCATTTTAGATCTGGTCCTAACCAATGTTGATGACCTGGTTAGTGGGGTAGAAGTGGAAGGATCAATAGGCGCGAGTGATCATGCTTTTCTGAAGTTTACTATACAGCGGAAAGGAGCAGCCAAGCATACTAGGACTCAATTTCTTGACTTTAAGAAAGCCGACTTCATAAAACTTAGGGAAGTGCTGGGTGAGATCCCATGGACAGTAATGCTAAAAGGAAAGGGAGTTCATGATGGCTGGGAGTTTGTTAAGAGGGAGATACTAAAAGCACAACGTCAGGCAATACCAATGAGACGGAAACATGGAAGGTGCCTAAAGAAGCCAGGGTGGCTATCTAAAGAACTTTTAACTGAGTTAAGATTAAAAAAGGATGTGTACAAAAAATGGAAAAGGGGGGAACCACCAAAGAGGAATTCAAACAAATAGCCAGCATGTGTAGACACAAAGTCAGAAAAGCTAAAGCACAGAATGAACTCAGGCTTGCTAGAGAGGTTAAAAGCAACAAAAAAGACTTTTATGGGTATGTTCGTAGCAAAAGGAAGAACAAAGAAACAGTGGGGTCACTCAGAGGAGAAGAAAGGGCTGAACTCCTCAATGCCTTCTTTGCCTCTGTCTTCTCCGATAAAGAAAACAATGCCCGACCTGAAGAATTTGGAGCAAATGATTCAGCAGAGGAAACACAGCCCAGAATAACTAAGGGGATAGTACAAGAATACTTGGCAAGTTTAGATGTATTCAAGTCTCCAGGGCCAGATGAACTGCATCCAAGAGTATTAAAAGAACTGGCAGATGTGATCTCAGAACCACTGGCAGTCATCTTTGAGAATTCCTGGAGAACAGGCGAAGTCCCGGCAGACTGGAGGAGGGCAAATGTTGTCCCTATTTTCAAAAAGGGGAAAAGAAAGGACCCAAATAATTACCGCCCAGTCAGTCTGACATCAATACCAGGGAAGATTCTGGAGCAGATCATTAAGCAAACAGTCTGTGAGCACCTAGAAAGGAATGCTGTGATCACCAATAGTCAGCATGGATTTCTGAAAAATAAGTCATGTCAGACTAACCTGATCTCATTTTTTGACAGAATTACAAGCCTGGTAGATGAAGGGAATGCAGTGGATGTAGCCTACCTTGATTTCAGCAAGGCATTTGACAAGGTGCCCCATAATATTCTTATAAAGAAGCTGGTAAAATGCGGTCTTGACTATGGTACCACTCAGTGGATTTGTAACTGGCTGACTGACCGAACCCAAAGGGTGCTCATCAATGGTTCCTCTTCATCCTGGAGAAGAGTGACTAGTGGGGTGCCACAGGGTTCTGTCTTGGGCCCGGTCTTATTCAACATCTTTATCAACGACTTGGATGATGGACCCAAGGGCATCCTGATCAAATTTGCAGATGACACCAAACTGGGAGGGGTGGCTAACACCCCAGAGGACAGGATCACACTTCAAGACGAGCTTGACAGATTAGAGAACTGGGCCAAAACAAACAAGATGAATTTTAACAGGGAGAAATGTAAAGTATTGCACTTGGGCAAAAAAAATGAGAGGCACAAATACAAGATGGGTGACATGTGAAAAGGATCTAGGAGTCTTGGTTGACCACAAACTTGACATGAGCCAACAGTGTGACGCGGCAGCTAAAAAAGCCAATGCAATTCTGGGCAGCATCAATAGGAGTATAGCATCTAGATCAAGGGAAGTAACAGTGCCACTGTGTTCTGCTCTGGTCAGACCTCTCCTGGAGTACTGTGTCCAGTTCTGGGCACCACAGTTCAAGAAGGACACTGACAAACTGGAACGTGTCCAGAGGAGGGCAACCAAAATGGTCAAAGGCCTGGAAACGATGCCTTATGAGGAACGGCTAAGGGAGCTGGGCATGTTTAGCCTGGAGAAGAGAAGGTTAAGGGGTGATATGATAGCCATGTTCAAATATATAAAAGGATGTCACATAGAGGAGGGAGAAAGGTTGTTTTCTGCTGCTCCAGACAAGCGGACACGGAGCAATGGATCCAAACTACAAGAAAGAAGATTCCACCTAAACATTAGGAAGAACTTCCTGACAGTAAGAGCTGTTCGACAGTGGAATTTGCTGCCAAGGAGTGTGGTGGAGTCTGCTACTTTGGAGGTCTTTAAGCAGAGGCTTGACAACCATATGTCAGGAGTGCTCTGATGGTGTTTCCTGCTTGGCAGGGGGTTGGACTCGATGGCCCTTGTGGTCTCTTCCAACTCTATGATTCTATGATTCTATGATGGTATATCATGTTACATGCTGATTGGTTACAAAGCATTGATGCATACATTGTCGTTAAATCAAGGTATTTGCACACTATTCAGCTTTTTCTACTTGTTCTTCAGTTCCATGGTAATATCATCTATCTTCTGCTGCTGCTTCCCTATTCCGAAATCTAAGGGCAGATTTCCCGCTCCCTCTTTCTCACAAAACTTAGAATATGGTAAATTTTGCACCAGCCACTACTCCCACATCACAGTCATGCATACCTCACCTGGCTTACCACATCCTTGCCATTGTAGCCCAGCATCATATTATAGCACCACAAAGCTCCAAAGCAAATAAACAAGTCCCCACAACAATTCAAAGTATTTTCCAATTTGAATAGATCCATTTCTTTTTCTGAGTTTGAGGGAAAGGCATGAAATGTTTCTGAGATTGATAGCATATATGTGAGCTAAGGTTAATACTTTTCTTTTCCCAGATATGAATGACTGCACTAAATGCTCAGATGAAAACTATCCAAACAAGGAACGAGATATATGCATTCCCAAAAGCATCAGTTTCTTGTCGTATGAAGAACCTTTAGGCATCAGTTTAGCTATAGTTGCTCTTTCTTTTGCTTTCATCACAACTCTGGTACTGGGAACATTTCTGAAGAACAACAAGACTCCCATTGTCAAAGCCAACAACCAGAATATCACCTATACTCTCCTTGTCACCCTCTTGCTATGCTTTCTTTGTGCTTTACTCTTCATTGGCCAACCGAAAAAGATGACATGTCTCCTGCAACAAGCTGCTTTTGGCATCATCTTTTCAGTGGCTGTTTCCTGTGTACTGGCAAAAACTGTCACTGTGATTCTGGCTTTCACGGCCACAAAACCAGGATCCAGGATGAGAATGTGGGTGGGGAGAAGGGTGGCCAACTCCATTGTCATTTCCTGCTCCCTTATTCAAGCAGGCATCTGTACACTGTGGTTGGTAATCTCTCCCCCATTCCCAGATGTTGACAAGCATTCAACGCCTGAGGAAATTATACTAGAATGTAATGTGGGGACTGTGGTTATGTTTTACTGTGTCCTTAGTTACATGGGCCTTCTAGCAATAATTAGTTTCACAGTGGCTTTCCTTGCCAGGAAATTGCCAGACATTTTCAATGAAGCAAAGTTTATCACTTTCAGCATGTTGGTATTTTGCAGTGTTTGGTTGTCCTTTGTTCCATCCTACCTGAGTACCAAGGGGAAATATACAGTAGCTGTGGAGATCTTCTCTATCTTAGCCTCCAGTGCTGGTCTATTAGGTTGTATCTTTTCCCCCAAATGTTATATTATTTTGTTGAGGCCTGAGCTGAATATTAGGGAACAGATAATAAGCATTAACAAAACGAAGAATTAAATATCTGTGTTTTGCTGTATGCTATGAGGGGAAAACACCTCACTTTATTACCAGCTTTTGTTTACCACTGCTGATTCAACTTCTAACCACTACCACCATAAATATGAAGGATGAAGGCCCTGCCCTTTGAATATATTGATAGTTGCACAGATGCATGTGTGAGAGAAAAAGCACTGCTTTATTAGGGTTGCCATATTCCCCAAAGTGAAAATCCAGACAAAGTTGTTGAGCCCTAGCTTTATTTCTTGTTTTAAATACATCAAGCATTAGTTCTAGTGGAATAATCACGTGTGTTTAGTAACTGGAGCATTTTAAGCTTCCTTTTTCATCAACAAGGTTCCCAGAGTAGCTAGCAAAGATCAGAAGTCTGAAAGTCCTTGCCCTTAGGTTTACAGTATGTACATTATATTTTAAAAACACTCTCAAAGCTTCACTTGAACCTTGTGTATTCATGGTCATGTGTCTCTTGATTTTATTGGGACAGTCACACTTGATCCTGTTCATACTGTTTCACAATTTAAGCCCTACAATATTTTGTTGCTGATCCACACTTGTCCTCTTATTATTTCTGGTTTTCATTTCTTAGTCTTGATCATCCCATCCCCAGATATCCTTTGTCATGGGGAATAGGTTTAGGAACGAACAGAGGCCAGCTCTGGGTGGGTGTGTTTCAGAACACAAATGATATCATCGTCTGCTACAGTACAAAGGTAACAGCAGAATCTCTCTGATAATGAGAATATAATGAGCCTTTCAGCTTTTACTGTTCCTTGTGAGGGAGCAGCAAAGTGGACGTCAAAACATAAGGATAACAATCAAGCAATGAATGTGTCATTTCCTTTGATTGTATTTCTCCTTTATACTAGTAGTTTGTGGGGTAACGTTTTTTAAAAAATAACAACTAGTTTGTATTTTTAAATAAAACCTTAAGGTCACATTTTAGCTCAGTAAATATATTTTTAAAAATAATAATTATGCTTTACATGTTGAAATTTGTAAAACTATGATGAGATAAGAGCCACCAGATTCAGTGGACCTTACTCCCAGACAACTATTATGAACAGTATTTTAGTAATGCCTTATGGCTTATTGCTGATGTGAACCCAGGTCTCCACAGCCTAATTTGAACATTATATGTATACCACTCTCCATTAGGGAGTCCCTTTTGGCTACAGCAGCTGTTAAAATCAGTGCCTAACATCAGAATTCACTACAACACCCTTGTTACCACATTATCTAAAAGAAGAGAATTCAAAATGATACTACTGGAAATGTAGCAGCAGTTCTACAGGGAATCTCCCATTCTGACTTAATAATTATCTTCCGGTTTCATGATCAAAAGTACTGTAATTAATTCTGCTGCTTCCCAAAGCCCCTATGGAGTTGAAGTGAACACTGGCAAAAATCACAGCAAAACCTGTGGAAGATGATATAAGCATACCCAGTACCATTTAAAAGGTATGGTATCCACTAGTCTGATATTGGATGCTCCTAGACTCAAGAGAGACAGTGTAAAAGTAATGAGAGTGTTGCAGAAGAGAATAGGGAAATATTTGTGCATAAGGAAGATTTCCTCTTGTTCTAAGGATGGCGGATTTGGTAGTGTTGCTGCTGGCAATGTTTCCTAACAAGATATGCAATTCCCATGTGGCAAAATGCAGGGTGCAGGATCCACACCATCCAGTTCACATATATCATCAGTCAGGAGATTTTATTATTGGTGGCATAGTTACTCATGGTGGTTTCTACTCCAGTCAAACAACCTTCACTGAAAATCCGCCACCCGCGTTGCCTGAAGAGCTTGTGTAAGAACATATTTATTGTTTGGGTTTTTAGTTATATTTCTCATGTCACTTGAATTATCAGCCCCAAAACACCTGCTGAGGCTGCAAACATATGCACGCTTATTTGGAAACAGCTCCCTTTGAATGATATGATCCATTTCTGACAGAAAATGGAGAGGTGTGTGTTTTTAAATTAATGTTTTTAAAGTAATAATGAAGAAAATAATCTCCCATTTCTCCACAGGCGAATAAATAATGCTTCATTGAAAGGAATATCTATTTTGCGTATCTGAAATACCACCTTTAAATAGTTGGTTGGTTTTTTTTAAGTAAAACAATTTTTTTAAAAAAAACAACCCCAGACCATTTATGGTCATTTTAACTTCCTGAAAATCTTATTCCCATTTCTCAGGGAATAAACCCTACTGAACCGCATATTGTTAAATTCAGAGTGCAGTACCCACATTATCCATCTCATATGCATAATCAGTCACGAGAGTTAATCATTGACGACATTGCTTTACTTGGAGGATTCTTCTCCAGAGCCTCCAGAAGTTGCAGCACTTAACCCACAATCACTTTCATTGGAATAAATCCCACTGAATGCAAACTGATTAACTTATGAGTTGAAATATAAGGGGTTTACCAGTATGAAGTATTTTGACACAGATTGCAACTCTTGTTCTAGGGTGGTGCCTAAGGCTTACCAGCACATCCTGGCCTTGGTATTTGCAATAAAGGAGATCAATGAAAACCCTCATATCTTACCCAATCACACCTTGGGCTTCCACATCTATGACAGCAATGACAATGCAAAGAAGACGTATCATGCCACAATGCTACTTTTATCAACCCTGGAGAAATTTGTCCCCAATTATATATGTGACATCCAGAATAATCTGACAGCTGTCATTGGTGGGCTTGACTCTGAAATCTCCCTTCATGTGGCATCTATTTTGCATATTCATAAGATTCCACAGGTAGGAAACTCTTGTCTGTTTTCATTTGGAGTATGAGAATCCAATGCCATTTTCATACTTTCATGCTCTTTCCAGATTTTATTTTGTGTGTTGGAAGGAGAATTAGACACATTAGAAATAATCAGATCAACAATTATTCTTTCTCTCCCTCTCTCTTATACCCAGGCTAATAAAAACCCTTCTTACAATTCATTCATGAAAGAGGGAAGACATAATTGGAAAACAATGCTCTAGCAATATAAGTGAGATTCATGTCTGACTCTTGGATGAAACCAATTTTCTTGACATACTTCAGTTTGGGTCCCCTGCCTGGCAGGCAGCCTCTTCCATCTCTCCTAAGAGGGCAAGGCCCTGGCAGACCCCAGGTACAAAAGACAAAGGAAGTTCAGCGCATGAAGACCATGCATAATGTCATGGCATATGTGATAACAAATGCTCTCTGAAAGCTGATGACCTAGACCATTTTCTCAAGCCCATTTAAAATATAGTCTTTCTCCAAGATCCTGAAATAAATACAAGAGTGTACATCCTCACCCAATCCCAAATTCCAGAGTCTGTTTTCCATGCAATTGTAAAGTTCAAATGCCTTTCAGGGTTCTTCTAAAAATCCCTATAGTAACATATGTGAATGGCTATAACTAGTTTAATCTGTGGTGTAATTTATAATAGCTTTCACATTTTCTCCAATCTCTCTTTAGCTCACCTATGGCCCTGCTCCAGTGGTGAATGATAAGACCTCAGGACTTTTCTTCTACCAGGTGGCCCCCCAGGAACACCACCAGTTTGCAGGAATTCTCTCTTTGCTTCTACATTTCAGGTGGACATGGATTGGGGTCATTGTGGTTGATAATGACAATGGAGAAAGATTTGTGAAAACTGTGCTTCCAATATTTACAAAGAGTGGTGTTTGCTTTGCCTTTCTAGAAAGATTCCCCAAATATAGTTATGCCAGTGACAGTTATGGCATGGTACAACAGGGAGCAAAAATACATGATAACATTATGGGCAGTAAAGCTAATGTAGTGGTGGTCTATGGAGAATCTTATTCCATGGTATTGTTTAGATGGCTTCCCTTTCTATCAGAACATGAGCAGATGACACTGAACGTGAATGGCAAAGTATGGATAACAACAGCCCAGATTGAATTCACTTCATTTGCATTTCAGCGGAATTGGAATTCAGAAATGTTCCATGGCTCTATTGCTTTCACAATTCACCTGAATGACCCAGAAGGATTTAATCTATATGTTAAGAGCAGAAATCCATTCATTACAGATGGAGATGGTTTTATTAAGCACTTCTGGGAACAGGCCTTTGGCTGTAAATTCCCAGATTACATGGCTGGCAAAGTAGAAGGGAATGCTTGCACTGGGGAAGAGAAGCTGGAGAGCCTTCCTGCGGATTTTTTTGAAAACAGCATGACAGGCCATAGTTACTGTATTTACAACGCTGTTTATGCTGTGGCCCATGCTTTACATGAGATGTCTACAGTCAAGCATGAAGAGAGAGCAATGGTGCACCAAATGAGGCAGAAGAATCAGAACCACAAGTTCTGGAAGGTAAGGAGTTGAAGATCCTCAAGTGGCAGAACACTTTCTCCTGACATCTGGTCTTCCTCCATGTTTCTAGCCTGCTCTTTGCAGCTTAGTTTTACAAAGAGGATGAGAAAACCAGTGCTGAATCATGACATTCCAAACAAAGGGGGGGGGGGAGAGAATTATAGTTATGGTAGTCTGATTGATTTGTGGCATATTGTGATGCCTGCAAATTCTGGCTGTACAAAGGTGGCACTTTCCGGAGACAAAAAGAATATGGTCATGGGATTGTTCATGCAGAAAGCATCCTGTTTTTCATGACAAAGTGTTTGCATGGAAGATCCCACAAAGCCAGCTGAGATGCCAAACTAATAACAACCAGGAGACGATAATGGCTGGAGGCACCTGCCCCATTCCCTTAGCAGCCCCCATCCTCCAAATCCTTCCTCAGAGAACATGTTCCCACATCACTCCCGAGAAGGAAGGTGGTGGTTGTAAAAGAACAGGAAAAGATGTTGTGTGAGAAAATCAGTTGATTCTGTCCATTTTGGGCTATGACTCTATTCCCATCTGGAATAATTACCATGCTCCATTGGCACTGCTATCTGCACTCACCATTTGATGAGGTTTAAGAGTTTTCCTATGTATCAAAAAGCTTTCCTGGAAACAAGTTTCACCGTCTCTACCTTTTTTCTGAAACTACTGATTTTCTTTTTCCAATCTAGCTCCACCAATTTCTGAGAAGTGTCTCATTTAACAACACTGCAGAGGATGAGATTTCCTTCAACCAAAATGGGGAGGTGCTATTTGGCTTGGATATTATCAACTATGTTATATTATCCAATCAATCCTTTCAGAGAGTGAGAGTTGGAAGGATGGATCCACAGGGTTCTCCAGATCAAGCATTTACCATTTATGAGGATGTCATAATGTGGCCCAGCTTATTTAACCAGGTACAGCCCAACTGTCAGCTACTTCAAAGGTTTTCTGGGATTGATTGAGCACTGATGATCTCTCCTTATGGTGAAAACTGCTTTCATTGTGGCAATCATGCATACCCACAAAAAAGATTTTTGATTGAAAGAAGATTACTATTTATGAATTCTATCCAGGTTGATTTGCAATAAAGGGGTGAAGAATAAAAAGACCAGCTGAGAGCAGACATGATCAGGTTGTTTTTAGAGCAGCGATAGAAGAGGAGAAAAAAAGAGAAGCGGTGAAGGGGCTTGAGCAGGAGATATGGAATATATCATTCTTACAGGAGTGGTTGTCAGGGAAGGGTGACACAGCATACCTGGCCTCCCAACAGCAATGCAACTGCATTACTGGGTGGGATAGGAGGAGGGGAAATACAGCAGAATGTCAATGCACTGTAAGTGCACTGGCAAAGGGTATGTGTTGGTTGGGGCAACTTTCCCACCATATCCCACTCTCCCTTCCAATAAGCAACAGTGAAAGCATTGCCAAAATGACTGATATTTGACAGTCCTCCCCACCAGCCACTCTTTCTGCTTTTAATTGTATTGTTTTTTTATTTTTCAGTTATTAACTACATTTGTATACTACCCATGGAACTAATTTCTCTTGCCAGTTTTTGTCACATATGCATATTTTAAGCCATAGGTCCATTTCCTCATAAATATGATTTTTTAAAATAAAAAACATTTTAATATGAATTAAGATAAATATTCAGAAAGCATATTTAAATTCCTGTTTTAATCTGTTTTAACTGTGCTGCAATGCTTGAGGAAGCTCAAAACATATGGATTGGTCCACTAGATGCTGATCAAACATATTGTACTGGGATTCACAAAAACTGAATTTATCAAACATTCCTAAACGTGACCATCCTCCTATGGTAGCAGCTGCTGGAACTGGGAATGGGTATAGCCCTAAAACTGCTTTATCTATATATTGTATATCATACTAGGTATTTTCTATCTCTCCCCAAACAAGTGGACCCAGAACCTGAAGGATTCATCAGACACTGTTCTCTTTATTATCATTCTGCTCTTTCATTTATGGATTAGGCTCAGCCTCTTTCTGTATGTACTGAGAGTTGCAAACCTGGTTCTTACAAGAAAGTGAAGGAAGGGGAGCCATTTTGCTGCTATGATTGCATCCCGTGTCCAGAGGGGAAGATGACAAACAAGGAGGGTAAGAGATAAACATAGAAAGCTGGATCCACTCAGTTATTTGCACTTAGTTTCCATTGAAATACAGTAAATGTAAGAAATTTTAGTGTAAATGCCGGTCCTACTTAACACCCACAAGCGTTCCCTGGAAATCATACATTGGGCAAGCATTTGACCAATGAGTCCATGATTTCCATTGATACTTACAGGAATCAGTGATCTCTTTCTGCCTTCCACAATGGTTTGCTGTTATGATGGCTGCAGCCAACCAGATAAAGAGAGACAAAGGAAAAACTGATTTTGTCTGATCTCTCCTGCTCTCTGATTTGTTCAATCTAGCTCCCCTTTCCTCTCTGCATGGTTCATGCCCCAAAATGGTGGCCACTGACTAGCAAAGCACAATAAGGCTCTGGCTATTCAGATATATGAATCTGAGGAGTATATTGCAAGCTTTAGGAATTACCCTTTATATTTGCATATATGATTCGGAAGGTAACAAGCAGGTTGATATTAAGGCCTGTGTGTATTTAAGTCAGTCTGCATCAGACGTAAATGCTACTGAGTTATGACATCACTCTGAGATTTAGCACACATGATCCCAAATAGTTTACCATCATTTTTATCCCTGCATCGTCCCACACTATGATGTTTCTTTAGATCCATGTAGACCTTAAACAGTGATACTCACCCCTGAACACTTTTTATCATATCAACACTTCCTCTATTATGTTATTTGAACTGCTCTGTCCAAGGGTAGCTGTTACATTGTGCTGTTGATATAGATGGCAACTATGTGAACTCAGAATACATCTTTCTTTTTTCAGATATGAGTGACTGTAATAAATGCTTAGATGAAAACTATCCTAGCAAGAGGCAAGATACATGCATTCCCAAGAATATAAGCTTCTTGTCTTTTGGAGAGCCTTTGGGCATTAGTTTAGCCTTCCTTGCTCTTTCCTTTGGTTTGATCACAGCACTGGTGCTGGGAATAATTCTGAAGAACCGGAACACTCCCATCGTCAAAGCCAACAACCGAAACCTCACCTATACTCTACTCATCTCCCTCCTGCTCTGTTTCCTTTGTGCTTTATTGTTCATTGGCCAACCTAAGATGGTGACATGTCTCCTCCGACAAACTGCTTTTGGCATCATCTTTTCAGTGGCTGTTTCTTGTGTGCTGGCAAAGACCATTACTGTGGTTCTGGCTTTCATGGCCACCAAACCAGGTTCCAGGTTGAGGAAGTATGTGGGGAAAAGACTGAGCAACTCAATTGTTCTTTCCTGCCCCCTTATTCAAGCAGGCATATGTGCTGTGTGGCTGGCAACATTTCCCCCCTTCCCAGATGCTGACATGCATTCCCTGACTGAAGAAATTATATTAGAGTGTAACGAGGGCTCTGTGACTATGTTTTACTCTGCTGTTGGCTACATGGGCTTCCTGGCAGCTGTCAGTTTCACAGTGGCTTTTCTTGCCAGGAAGTTACCTGACAGTTTCAATGAAGCCAAGTTTATAACTTTCAGCATGTTGGTCTTTTGTAGTGTTTGGTTATCTTTTGTTCCAAGTTACTTGAGCACTAAAGGCAAATATATGGTAGCAGTGGAGATCTTTTGTATCTTAGCCTCTAGTGCTGGATTGTTAGGTTGCATTTTTTCCCCAATTTGTTATATTGTTGTGTTAAGACCTGACTTGAACAACAGGGAAATGCTAACAAGAAGAAAAGAATAAAGCACTGAATTTAAGTTCTTTGCTATACATTTTAATCGAGAGGTTTGCAAGTGTGTGTGTTTTGTATTTGTGTGTTAAGTAGATTTTTAAAATTTCTCTCGTCTTCATCAGCTTTATATTAACCTGATTCACAATACTAATCTGTTGTTGTTGTTGTTGTTATACAAGAACATGTAGACATGAAAAGCTAGTAACAGGGGGAAAGTAATGATAGAGTTGGAGAATAAAATAATAGCATCATATTACAAACTTGCTTTCCTGAGTAGCAAATGGCATTCAGATCCCCCTGCCATAACAAATAATGAGAATGAGAAACTAGCTATGAAGAGGCCCTCCCTGTTGATATATACAAAGAAGGGAAATCAATCTGCATTTAAATTGTGAGTCCAGGCGCAATGAAGCCATGAGGGGTTTGGTGAACACACAGTGGATACATAAAATACGTCCAAGGACTGTGCTGGGATCAAATAAGGCCACAACTTTATTGATGATTTTTTGCAGGTTTGGGCATAGGATATGTATCTACTAATCAACCAGACTGCCCACTGGTTTATGGATAGTTAATTCCACCCACAAGGTCCCTTCCAACTCTGTATATTGAGTGTAAACCTGTCCCTACACTGTCCCATCAATGTGCTATGTGCAAGGCCTTTTGGCCAAAGTATACTCACTAACTTTTAAGGCAGGTAGCTGCTGTGGAAAGAGCTTTCTTCATTGTGATTCTCTGCTAACAAACCACTCTCCCAATGGAGAGTATCTCACCCAACACTCTGTTGGTTCCTGAACCCATTTCCCATGGCAAAGGATATTTGGGGATGGGATGATCAAGACCAAGAAAAGAAATCCAGAAATAATAAGAGGACAAGTATGGTTCGGGCAGGGGTACCTTTACCTTTACCTTTTTATGGATCAGCAACAAAATATTGTAGGGGTTAAATTCTGAAACAGTATAAACAGGATCAAGTGTGACTGTCCCAATAAAATCAAGAGCACACATAACCATGAAGATATACTGTAGATATAGATATATAGATATGGGACTCGGGTGGCACTGTGGGTTAAACCACAGAGCCTAGGACTTGCCGATCAAAATGTTGGTGGTTCGAATCCCCACGACGGGGTGAGCTCCCATTGCTCAGTCCCTGCTCCTGCCAACCTAGCAGTTCGAAAGAACGTCAAAGTGCAAGCAGATAAATAGGTACTGCTCCAGCGGGAAGGCAAACGGTGTTTCCGTGCGCTGCTCAGGTTCGCCAGAAGCGGCTTAGTCATGCTGACCACATGACCTGGAAGCTGTACGCCGGCTCCCTCGGCCAATAAAGCGAGATGAGCGCCACAACCCCGGAGTCAGCCACAACTGGACCTAATGGTCAGGGGTCCCTTTATCTTTATCTCTCTCTCTATATATATATATATATGAATACACAAAGTTCAAGTGAAGCTTTGAGGATCAAGTATGACTGTCCCAATAAAATCAAGAGCACACATAGCCATGAATACACAAGGTTCAAGTGAAGCTTCGAGAGTGTTTTTAATATATAATGTACATACTGTAAACCTAAGGACAAGAACTTTATTACTGTTGATCTTTGCTAGCTACTCTAGGAGCCTTGTTGATGAAAAAGGAAGCTTAAAATGCTTCAGTTACTGTCAGATGGCAATGGTGGTTGCTTGTGAGTAACCAGTCAGGACTCTTTTACTGGTTTTATTTTGGTGCAAGACTATTTACAGTGCAGAACCACAAGTTCATGTCTGCCTCAATCGCTAGCAGAATCTGGGAGTGGTCGTTTCCGGGTCCTCCCCCAACATAATAGCTTAGTCACCCCTAGCCTTTTCCTTCCTTATGTGCATTTTACACCTCTGCGCAGGGTGGGCGACGGAAGAGGCGTGCTTCCCTCCTGGCTGGCTTGACCAGGAGTGGTGCTAAGGCTCCCAGCAGCATCCTCTGGTCCCTTTCCCTCTTCCCCACTGGAGGTGTGGCTTTCCCCACCACAGGAAGAGTGTGCTGGTCCCATGGGTAGATCAAGAGGCGAGGTCCAAGTCCAGTCCGAGGTCGAAGGAGCAATAGGGAGGCAGTCTGTAAAAGCTGAGGCCGGGATCAGGGCAGGGTTCAGGCAGGAACTGGCGACCAACAATGTTGCTTCCGCAACTTGGGAGTGGGGCTGGCTGGCATTTATCTGCCCTGAGGCATAGGGTGGCCCCGATCCTCAGGTGACTCACCTCTCCTGGCCCGGAGGTGAGCACTCCTCCTGTGGGAACTTAGTTCCCTCCGCCTCTCTGCCCTAAGCCTCTACAACCCCGGAGAGGCTGGAGGGTTATCTGACCCAGTGGCAACCTCAGCTTCCTCTTACGGGGCTCAGCTTCCTCTTACGGGGCACCTGCAGACAATGGGTCCTCCATCACCTCAGGAGCCAGAGCAGACTCACCTGGTGCCTGCACCTGAGGATCCAGCACAGGTGAGGACCCTTCAGGCTCATGCCCCAGCCCCGGCTCAGATGGCTCTGGAAGCGGGGAATCCTGTGCAGGCTGGAATTCCTCAGGTTCAGCATCCGACTCGGAATCCCAGGCCATCACAAAGAGGAACTGCTTCGCAAGATTTTGGGAAGTTCCCTGTAACCCAACTGCCCCTCTCCTTCCCTTCCCTGTTCCGATGGGAGTCCCCTGACAATTACCAAACAAACACACATGATTATTCCACTAGAACTACTGCTTCATTTATTTAAAATGAGAAATAGAGCTAGGGCTGAACAACTTTGTCTGGATTGTCACTTTTGGGAATATGGCAACCCTAATAAAGCAGTGATTTTTCTCTCACACATGCATCTGTGTAACTATCAATATATTCAAAGGGCAGGGCCTTCATCCTTCATATTTATGGTGGTAGTGGTTAGAAGTTGAATCAGCAGTGTAAATAAAAGCTGGTAATAAAGTGAGGTGTTTTCCCTACATAGCATACAGCAAAACACAGATATTTAATTCTTCATTTTGTTAATGCTTATTATCTGTTCCCTAATATTCAGCTCAGGCCTCAACAAAATAATATAACATTTGGGGAAAAAGATGCAACCTAATAGACCAGCACTGGAGGCTACGATAGAGAAGATCTCCACAGCTACTGTATATTTCCCCTTGGTACTCAGGTAGGATGGAACAAAGGACAACCAAACACTGCAAAATACCAACATGCTGAAAGTGATAAACTTTGCTTCATTGAAAATGTCTGGCAATTTCCTGGCAAGGAAAGCCACTGTGAAACTAATTATTGCTAGAAGGCCCATGTAACTAAGGACACAGTAAAACATAACCACAGTCCCCACATTACATTCTAGTATAATTTCCTCAGGCGTTGAATGCTTGTCAACATCTGGGAATGGGGGAGAGATTACCAACCACAGTGTACAGATGCCTGCTTGAATAAGGGAGCAGGAAATGACAATGGAGTTGGCCACCCTTCTCCCCACCCACATTCTCATCCTGGATCCTGGTTTTGTGGCCGTGAAAGCCAGAATCACAGTGACAGTTTTTGCCAGTACACAGGAAACAGCCACTGAAAAGATGATGCCAAAAGCAGCTTGTTGCAGGAGACATGTCATCTTTTTCGGTTGGCCAATGAAGAGTAAAGCACAAAGAAAGCATAGCAAGAGGGTGACAAGGAGAGTATAGGTGATATTCTGGTTGTTGGCTTTGACAATGGGAGTCTTGTTGTTCTTCAGAAATGTTCCCAGTACCAGAGTTGTGATGAAAGCAAAAGAAAGAGCAACTATAGCTAAACTGATGCCTAAAGGTTCTTCATACGACAAGAAACTGATGCTTTTGGGAATGCATATATCTCGTTCCTTGTTTGGATAGTTTTCATCTGAGCATTTAGTGCAGTCATTCATATCTGGGAAAAGAAAAGTATGAACCTTAGCTCACATATATACTATCAGTCCCAGAAACATCCCATGCCTTCCCTCAAACTCAGAAAAAGAAATGTATCTATTCAAATTGGTAAATACTAAGAAATGTTATGGGGTCTTGTTTAATTGCTTTGGAGCTATGTGGTGCTATAATATGATTTTGGGCTATAATGTCAAGGATGTGGTAAGCCAGGTGAGGTATGAAAAAGCATCCCCTGACTGTGGTGAGTAAAAATTGACCATATTCTCAGTTTTGTGAGAAAGAGGAGAGAGAAACCTGCCCTTAGATTTCAGAATAAGGAAGCAGTAGAAGAAGATAGATGGTATTACCATGAATCTGAAAAACAAGTAGAAAAGTTGAATAGTGTGCAAATACCTTGATTCTACGAAAATGCTTTGTAACCAATCAGCATGTAACATGATATATCCTCCTGATGGCTTGATCTAAGCATCATGCATAAAAATATTTCCTGGGCACCCATGAGATATATAGGCTTTGGAATCCATTTCCCAGTATCATATTACTGCAGTCTCAATAAAATACCCCCACATCCTGGTGTGATTATTGGCTCTGGTTAGCACAGCATCAGACTCTTATCCATAACAGCCCCTTTGAAAATACCTTATTTTTCGCTCTATAAGATGCACTTTTCCCCTCCTAAGAAATAAGGGGAAATGTGTGTGCATCTTATGGAGCAAATGCAGGCTACGCGGCTATCCCAGAAGTCAGAACAGGGAGAGGGAGCCCTGCGCAGTGCTCCCTCTTGCTGTTCTAGCTTCTGGCTTCATGCGACTATCCCTGGCTTTTGCAGGAGGTGGGGGGAGAGACAGGGCGCGCAGCTCTGTCCCTTCCCCCCGCCTCCCAGAAAAGCCCCCAAGAGCCACGCTCCCTTTATGTTTTTTAATGAATTTTATTAGTATTTTCCACACAGCAACAACAACACGAAAGATATCAAAAAATAACAATACACAACACACAAAAATCAACATTTGAAAACAAAACAAACAAACAACAACAAAAACAAACAAACAAATCCATATCTTACAAGTTAATATTATAAATACTAAAACAACAAGAAGACATTGACTTCCACCAATCCCACAGCACCTCCTTTATCTCTCATTGTGTCTTCCTGTTTTCCTTTTAAAGAGCACATGGCTTTTGCGGGAGATGGGGGGAAGGGACAGAGCGTGGCTCTGTCCCTTCCCCCACCTCCTGCAAAAGCCCACAAGAGCAGTGCTCCCTTTAAACAGTTCGCCGCTCTTGGCTGGCTTTTGGAGGAGGTGGGGGAAGGGACAGAGGGCAGGTTAGCCGCGCACAGCCTCTTCCGGGCAGGGGAAGCCTTCATTCCGCTGCCCGGGAGAGGCTATGCGTGGCTATCCCAGAAGCCAGAACAGCAAGAGGCTGTCCCAGAAGCCAGATCCCCCTTGCTGTTCTGGCTTCTGGGATTCAGAATATTTTGTCTCTCGATTTCCTCCAAAAACTAGGTGTGTCTTATGGTCTGTTGTATCTTATAGAGCAAAAAATATGGTAGCTTGTTAGCCATGGCTAGATTTAGATCCCCATCATGTATGAGGAAACTAAGTGCAATTGACTGTGCAATCATCTATGTCTCTTACCTTCCTGGTTTGAAATTTTGCCCTCTGGACATAGGATGCAGTCATAACAGCAAAATGGCTTCCCTTCTTTCACTTTCTTGCTAGATCCTGGTTGGCAACCTTTAGTGCAGGCCGAAAGAGGACAGGCCTAATTCATAAATTAAAGAGCAGAATGATGAACAGAAAATAAGGTGTTTGGAATCCCTCAGGTGCTAGACCCAGCTTTGTGTTACTAAAATGACACAGCATTTCAGTAGGGTATGAATTGACTCCCTTGAAGGCACCGGACACTGTAGAAGGAATTACCAACCCTAGTCTCAACAGCTACTATCTGAGGTGGATGAAATCATTTGGGGACATTTGATGAATTCAGTCTCTCAATATTCTAATACAAAACTGACGTGCAGCGTAAATTAATAATGCAGAGTTTTAAAGAATAAAAGCTTTACTGGGTAAATAAACTTCTTCATAAACAACATGGTTCCAAACAGTTTGACTGAGATTACATACTGACTCTGCTCACAAATAAGGCAGAATGACTGACTGAAAACTTACAGAGAGCACAAAGAGAAACTGGCTGTTAAGTCACATGTCAGGGTGACTCAACAGCTAGCAGTTAGGCCTGAATAACTTTAGTAGGTCCAAATGATTGTGCAGTCTCAGCACTTCCCAGCCTGCTTTGCTGCTTCTGCTTGCATGTGTCTATGTCACATGACAAAAACGTCTTGATCCATACCATCAGAATGTGAAGTTAACTATCCAACACATTGTGTCTCTTTAATCAAAATATGTAATTAAATATGTGTTCTGAGAGAAAATATGCATATTAAGTAAACATGTTCATTGAACCAGTTTTGTTTTTTAAAAGGAACTGAACTGAGCTATTCATAAAAATATGCATCAATAACAGTGGGAAGATAGCTTAGTTGTACAGAGAGTATACAAAAGTAATATGTAAATTAATAAGGAGAATGGCAGTAAATACCAGTGTGTGCCATGACTCCTACACCAGGTTCTTCACCTCATCCCTGTCCTTCCCTTCTTCCACTATCTCCAACTTCACTACCACCCCTCCCCTTTTCTCTTCTACAGCTCCCCTAACAACTTTAGTTGTCTCCTCTATACTACCTGCTGTCAACTCTCAGTTTCTCCCTCTGGCCTCATTTCATCCCCTGTTGCCTTCTTCTCATGAAAAATCAGGACACTGAGGAAGGGGAAAAGGATACCAGAAAGGGATGTTAGTCACAACTGGTACAAATTGAAGATAGGGCAGGAGTGGTTGGGGACTTTGGAGGTACTCATAGGACAGTAGTAGGGGATGTTCAAGGGGCAGCTGACACATCATTAGAACCAGAGGTGCCTCCATCTCTATGGGCACAGCGGGCTGTGAGGCATCAGGAGTAGTGGGAAACATACTCTAGAACAGTGTTTCCCAACCGGTGTTCCGCGGCACACTAGTGTGCCACAAGACGTTGCCTGGTGTGCCGTGGGAGGGAGGCGGGTGAGTCGGGCGACGAGAGGCGGGGCGGCGGCGGCGAGGAGCGAGCTCCCTCCCACATCCCATCGCTGCTCTGCCGCACGCTAGCTCTTGACTGCTCTTGCCGCACGCTAGCTCTTGACTGCTCTTGCCGCTCTTGCCGCACGGCTAGGCTAGGCCGGCCTACTGGGCTGTCGCAGGCGGAAGGCCTGCGCATGCGCGAGGTTTTCGCGCCTTCGGGATTCCCTTCACGCCTTCCTCCTCCCGGGGCCTTGAGAGCGCGGGAAGCGGCAGCGCGAGACCGGCGTTGAGCCTGGCAGGTATTGCGCTTGCCAAGGCAGTCATTTGGGAAATGAAAACTTGCAAAGCAAGCAACCAGTTCAATCTGAGGTACGTGTATGCTTAATATCCTGTATCTGAAACCTGTTCTGCCCCCTCCCCCACACTTGGTGCCATTTTGCAGACTGTCTACTGAAACGTCATACTTTTCTCAGCTTAAATGTTAATAAGGCCTCATCTACACATGCAGCAGAGTAAGTTGACCCAGAATAGTACCAATTCAGATGGCAGATGGGAGAATGACAGTGCTGAATGCTTTCCCATGTAGAACAGTCCCTGCAAATAAAAACCTAGCATATTTGGAAGAGGGATGCTAGCCTAACCATTACCTTCTATGCTGTTACTATTTTTTTATTATTTTTTTTTACATAAGTAAAAAGTGACCTTTCCCCATCTGGCATGGTGGTGTGCCTCGAGATTTTTTTCATGAAACAAGTGTGCCTTTGCCCAAAAAAGGTTGGGAAACACTGCTCTAGAAGAGTGAGGCAGGCAAGGGAACACAGCCCAGGTGGTACCATGAGGCTTGTTAGATCTGGGAGGAATTTTGTGGGCACTCAGATGACTCTAGGCTTTCTGATCCTAGATCACTTGCAGACGTGGGAACCTGGCCTTACTGTTTGAGTCTGGACTTTGCTTCTTGTATTGGACTGGGACCAGTATTCAACCTTTTGGACTATCTAGCATTGCTCTGGGGACTGTTTGCACCAGTGCAATGTACTTCCAGTTATGTGGGTGGTTCAGGACACACCTCCATCCATTCACCCATGTCCTTCCCCTCTCCCCCGCCTTTCAGTCACATTTTATCCTATCTTCATTTTTTATCCTTTTTTGGTCCACACTATATCCTCCTTTCAAAATAAAACAAGTATTTCACAAGTGTTCATCATCAAATGAAATCAGTTTTAAAGATCAGGATAGAACATCAGGGCTCCTTTATTATTAGACCTTTTGCTAAATGCCTGTGACTTGGATTCTACCTGGTTAAACCAGCTGTGCCAAGTTATTACTTCTTTATCAATGGTGAATGCTTGATCTGAAGGCGCTCCAGGATCTATCCTTCCGACTCTGACTCTATGAAGGGATTGATTGGAGAATATAATCCAGTTGATAATATCCAAGCTAGATGCTACCTCCCCATTCTTGTTGAAGGATACCACATCTCCTGCAGTGTTATTAAATGAGATACGTCTCAGAATGTGGTGGAGCTAAATTGTAAACAGAAAAGACAAGTATTTAAAAAAGGCTGCACTCTAATACAGGGCTGAGAAATCCTTTTTCCTCTGAGGTCAGAACCTACAGTGAGTGGAGTCAGCGACAAGCATGTAGAGAGCCAACCCATTTTCTCCCACATAAATGCTTTTCTCTCATTCTTTCTGTCAGGCCTCTCTCTCCCTGTTACATCCCTCAGGCAGAACAGTGGTGTGTGATCCCCTGCTCTGACGAAAAATTTGCAGGCTGTCAAGGGTGTTTCACAGCCAAAGGAATTCACATGACAGATAATTATTTATTGTCAAGAATATCACATTTGCTTCTACTCCTCTGGATGCCTATACATATATAGCAGCTACACAACTATTTGCAGGTTTGCTGTAACAATTGGAATAACAAGAATGCTGCTCATCTCTGTTGACTGTTACCACTGCTTCCTGACTGTTAGTGAAATGGTGTCTCAATGGGCCACAAAACATCTCCAAGCAAATGATTTATCATGTAATGGGGGGTTTCTGTTCAAACAAGGAGACAGCCATCATTGCTCTTTCCTCGGAGAAACAAAGACACAGCCATCATCTGTCCACAAAATTATGATTCAGTTCCTCCTCATATTCCATATGCCTGAACCCTGAGAGGAAAGAGCAAGTTGACAGTATTTTGGAAACCCATACATGGTGAAGGAATAACAGTGCTCTTCCAAGTTGAGGAAGTTCAACCCGTTACCTGCCAAAACAGTTGATTCTGATTCTTCACTCTCCCTCCATATGCCATTCCTATGTGTCTGGGTCTGGATGTGGACATAGCATGTAACGCATGGGCGATGGCATAGGCAGCACTGTGGATACTGTAACTGTGCCCTGTCATACTCATTTCAAAAAATGATCCTGGAAGGTTCTCTAGCTTCTCTTCTCCTGTGCAAATGTTCCCATCCGCCTGGTCTGCAGTGATATCTGGGAATACACAATCAAAAGCCTGTTGCCAGAAGTCCCTGATAAAACCATCCCCATCTGCGTTGGAAGGGTTTCTGTGCTCAACATACTGATGAAATCCTGGTGGGTCACTGAAGTGAATTTCAAAGGCTATAGCACCATTGAATAGTCCCGAATCCCAGTTTCTTTGATAGACAAATGAAGTGAATTCAATCTCAGCTGTTATTATCCAAACTTTACTTTTTACATTATTTGTCATATCGTGTTCTGATAGGTATGGAAGCCATTTAAAAAGTGCCATAGAATAAAAGTCTCCATTGGCCACCACTACATTAGCCTTGCTGCTCATTATTTTATCATGTATTTTTGCCCCCTGTTGTAGCATGTCATTAATTTCAGAGATGAAACTAAAATTGGGAATTCTTTCTATGAAGGCAAAACAGATGCCATTTTGAGAAAACAATTGAAGTACTGTATGCACAAATCTTTCCCCATTGCCATTGTCCATTGCAGTGACCCCAATCCATGTCCACTTGAAATGCAGAAGCAAAGAGATAATTCCCTCATATTGAAGGTCTTCCTGGGCTGTCAACTGGTAGAAGGAAAGACCTGGGGTTTTATCATTCATCACTGGAGCAGAGCCATAAATGAGCTAAAGAGGGAATGGAGGAAGGGACGAGACAAAATATAATTTCCAGAGTTATTTCAAATTATTTATGTACATTACTTGATGAATTCTGTTGGCCAAATGCTGTCTTTCATTTATTCAAAATAGACACATTCACATGAGCTGAAAACTGGGATAATTTCCCATTCCTGCTTGTTAAACATTTGATCTGATGAGTGGGGGCAGGCACTGTGTCATATATTTATTTATTTATTTAGATTTTGTGTGTGTCATTGCTGACTTTGGTAGGTCTTGTAGGTTGAATAAAATTGATGGGAGGGGCATATCTCGCCCCAATAAGAGGATTAGCTACCTGTGCATTAGATATTATTTAGCTATGTCAGAACTGTAAGTTCCGAATTTATTTTTCTAGAGCTTCTTCTTTCTTATTCATGATGCACAGAACCCAGCCCAGAGCAAAACTGAGATTTCTGCCTCCTTTTTACAGGATTTCTCGCACTTCTTTTATGAAACCACATTTCAATTGTGAACCAGCTGTTCACTACTATTACTCCTTTCCAGCAAAGCTTGATTGTTTCTGCTACTTAACATAACTTCATTATGTGTTTAATCTTCCCCAAACCCATTACTTTTGGGGGGTGGTGTGGTGAGGAGGGAGAAGGATTTTAGTGCCAGTTACCTGAAAGCTTCCCCCCTCCCACTGAATGCACATTCCTTCTTCACTAAGTAGAAAATGCTGCATACCCAAACATAGCTGCTCCATTATCCCACCAGTGGACTTTGGGATATCAGTCTCCTGGAAAGGGGAGGGGGTTGAAATAGAGAATGAATTATTCTCCCCTCCCGTGCAAATTTACTGCAAAGCAATGTTGTCATTAAAGTGCATAGTAGAAATGAAGGGGTGGATACTTAGATTGCAAAGAGGTATTGCCCATAAGTGCCATACCTGTGGAATCTTATAGATATCCAAAATGGTTGCCACATAAAAGGAGATTTCAGAGTCGAGTCCCCCAATAACCCCTGTCAGATTACTTTCAGTATCACATACATAGTTGGGGACACATTTCTCCAGCTTGGATAAAAGTATCAGTGTGGCAAGATACGTCTTCTTTGCATTAATATAGCTGTCATAGATATGGAAGCCCAAGGTGATATTGGGTAAAATGTGGGAGCATCCATTGATCTCCTTGACTGCAAATGTCAATGCCAGGATGTGCTGGTAAGCCTTCGGCACCACCCTAGAATGAGAGTTGCAGATTGTTTCAGAAGCACCTTCAACACTTGGAACATTTAAATATCTATTCAGAAGTTAATCATATTGAGTTCAGCTGGGTTTACTGCTAAGTTACTAGACTGTTAATCTATACATCCCGACCCACAACTAAACCTAAAAGAGCACAATGGAGCTTACTTTCCATTGTGGGATCAGTATATTTTCACTGTATTCAATATTTCTTAGTATATATCCCATAAATTGGAGTTTGTGTTACTCCCTTTATTCACAGTTGATTCATGTGAGTTTTCAGATCAGTATGTTATATTTAAATCAAAGATTACTGAGTTGACATTTGCAGCATCAGCCATTGTTCTGAAGCTGCTGCTCTGGGATTGATCATGAGAGGCTGAGTTCTTACACAAGTTCTTCAGGCAGTACTGGTGGAGGTTCCTCCATTAATGTTGCTGAAGTGGATAAGAAGCCACCATGGGAAACAATGCCACCAATGATGAAATCTCCTGGCTGATGATAGATGTGAAGTGGATGATGAGGACCTTGGAGCCTGCATTTTGCTATGTGAGCCTGACATACCATGAAAGGAAATAGTTCCAGCAGAAAGATTACTAAAATAACCATCCTTAATACAATACAATCTTTATTCTACACAGAGACCACTATTTTTCTGGCAATCCTATGAGCAGCATCTCCAAGATGAAAATTGTCTAATTTGAATGGTAATTTAGTTTCCTCAGAGGCTTCAATTTGGGCATATCCAAACTCAGACTTCTGGATCCCAGTCTCTATCTATTCTGATTTGATTTATAGTATCCTTTGACAGTTATCACTGAACATCCACAAGGATTTTTGAGAAGCAGCAGCTTTCATTATAGTCCTCTTAATAATCAAACAGGAAAGTAGTTATTCATTAAGTGCTAGGTATTCCCAGTGGAAATGCTGGAGAAAATGTGTTTGTCACATATTCAGAACTGTCACTTTTTAATTCCCTTTGGTTAGATAATAAGGGACCAGTGGTGTAGTGGTGAATTTTGAAGTTAGGAGCTCATCATAACAAACCCTGTAGCCAATTGGGACTCCAAAATGTAGTGTGGTGTAGTTAGCATCTTGGAAATTGTCTGAGGAGACCTGGATCTATATCCCTGATCAGTCATGTGTCATGACTACAATCTATGCACAATACTTACTTGGGAGTAAGCTTTGTTGAATTCCACTATTCTAATATCAAACAACAGTAAAATTTGGAAGCTTAGTTACTGCTTCATCAACTTCCGAAAGCAAGGAGCATCTTGTGCCCTGGGAGATGATGACAAATCTGCTGTTCTACAGCTCAGCAAGGGAGAGTAGAGTTTGGAATTACCCAAGACAAGGGAAACCAACAAACCAATCATCCACCAGAAATAGTATATGATCCCTCTCCACACAATGGTCTTCTCTCCTTCACACAGTCAACATTCTGATAATGCTTCTTGCATTGTTACTCAACTCCCAAATTAAGAAAAAGTAGAGTACAAAGCATGTTTTTGTATGGGGAAAATCCTTGTTTTGCCCTCCAGGACCTTTAGTCAAAATGAAGTCATGGAGCCTCAGTTTCAAATCCTAGCCATAGTAACTAATGCTGCGTTAGGTGGTCCACTCCATCACATACAACTCAACACACTCAGCTTCCCATTCCCTTATGTTTCTGTCTCTAAAGTACTCAAGGGCTGCTCCAGTGCTTAATCAATAAGTCATCAACACCTGTACTGTACTTGAGCCTATTCTAGCTCACCCGCCCATGCCAGAATCCAAAACAGACCCAGAGCCACACGTGCCAGAGCCCAAAACAGAGCTTGAAGCACCCAAAACAGAGTTTGAAACAGAGCCAGAGCCAGTCGTGCACACACTTTTTTTTTACCCTCCCCCAACCCGAACATTTGCTTAAAATTGTAAAAAAAATCGCCCAGATGAGCATGTAGGTGCCCAAAAGGACATGTCGGGGATTTCCTGGACGTATGGCAACTAACACTATAACCATTGCAGAAACTAGGTCTAGGAGGGGGAATATCCTTTCCATACAACCAGATCCAAGCTACTGAAGGCCTCATATGCCCCTCTGTCCAGAGGTTCTTCACCATGAGTTTATTTGTGGCATTATTTCTATACCCTTTATTATCATTATAATAAATGTTTCTCTTGAACCTCAATGCAGTGAACTTCTTTCTTAAAAAAATATTTTTATTAGTTTTCCAATACACTCTCAATAATAGCCAAATTATAACAATAACAATTAATTCCCCAATTATACACTTATCAAAGTCCCAATCAATCTCCAGTTAAAGTGGCTCCCCACGTGATAGTTTGGGTGCATTTCTGATCTTATATCACCGTGTTTCATAATCTTAATTAATGTCAGCTACATTTCAGTTACAATAATAATCCCTTAGTCAACAGCTACATAATTAATGATTTACATTTGTGATGTTATAATATATACATTTATAAAGCTTCAAGTGAGGAACTCAAACTATTATCTTTATTCTGCTCTGCATGTGAAAACTGTTATATCCATGGAGATTCCTTCTGTCCATATAGTATGTTGTCTCTTTCACTTCCCAGCTGTTGTTTTCTCCCATCATGGCTTGGGGCAGAACTGAATCTTGAAGTTTCTCAGAGGTCTTATCTCTCCATCCCTTGCTTCGATGTCTCAGAACAGGGAACAGTCTGCTCAGGGCCGTCTTTAGCATATGTGCCGCCGGGGTGCAAAAATCTGCCCAGCGGCCCCAAATTTAGTTTAGCCACCCCCAAATTAACATTTATTGAGCTTTTTTTGGGGAGGGGGGAGCCAAAGTTGTTGACCTTTTTGGGGAGAGGTGAACTCAAAGTTGGGGGGGGGGAATAGCTCACCTGTAACGACGCAGCGGAAATAATTGCTTTTGTTTCCTGACTCTTTGGGAGTATTTTGTGCTATGGAGTAACAGAGCGACGAGGGGAGGGGGGACTATCGCTCCATTGCTTTTCACTGTCACCAATTGAGAGGGACCATATACAGTAGGTAAACCCCAGAATTTGGTGCCCAGGTGCCCCACACCCCTTGCAACCCTGAGTAAAGACGGCCCTGAGTCTGCTAAAACATTCTGTCTCACTAGTAAAACATGTCACCATTTTTCCCTCAGCCTAGGAAAAGGTGAGCAATTTTTAACAAGCTGAAGATTTAATACTCCTTTCCAACTCCCAGAATCTCTGCAGCATTCTTTTCACAGCCTCCAGATTCTTTTCCTTCCAGCAAGAGATTAATGGCCCAATTAAACTTTATCTTAGATTACATTCCATCAGTAGCACACAAAAATCTCAGTCTCTTTTTCCTTGTCTGTTGCTTTTAAGCAGAGGTGAGGAGAATTACTCTGTCTTTCCAATAGTCATACTTGAGCTACCCCTCCCTTCCTTTCTTCATTTCAAATCACACACAATTTCTATTTTTGCTTGTTAATATCAACATTACTCCAATGTCCCTTCCTCACTTGTAAATATATTTTTATCTCATATTCCAGATTGCCGAATCATGAATATATAAAAGAAACTTAGAATAAACAAACTGTGGCTTCCTTCTCCCCATTTGACTCTTATGCCGAAGAAAATCTTATCTCAATTCAAACCTTTGATCCATGTAGCTGGTATATTTGACCGTATGTTTTTGCAACCCTTTTGCATCACGCGCCTGTACTTTAAAGCCAATTAAAGATCCAATTAAATGGAGAACCTCTGCTTCTTAATGGAGTCATAGGAGGGGTTTCGCCAGGTGAAGTGCTTTTGCACTCGGTGACTCCCTGCCTCCCATATTCCAAGCAAAAGCCAGGTACCAAGATGAGCTGTGAGTGAAGCCCATTTCCCCTGTCCCTCTGGGGAGTTTGCAAGGATGATTTACCCTCTGTCATCCTTGTTTTTCGTTCACCGACGATCACAAGCTGTTGTGGGGGATGCCTCCATTAAGGCAGTTGGGACCATAAGCCTAATGCAATGAACTTCTGATTGCATCCTTCACTTCTTTATTTCGTAGTGTGTAGATGAATGGATTCAGCAATGGAGTAACAATTGTGTTCAATATGTTGACAATTTTGGTCATTTCTAGGGATGTCCGCTTAGAAGGTTTGACAAAAAGAAAGATGGTGGAGCCATACCAAATGAGCACTACAGCAAGATGGGACGAGCATGTGGAGAAGGCTTTTTGTTGACCTTGCACAGAAGGGATGCGTAGGATAGTGGTGATAATGCATATGTAGGAAAGAAAGGTGATCAGACAGGAGCCCAATATGACAATGATGGATATTACAAAAGCTGCCATCTCAATGTCATAGGTATTGGTACAGGAAAGAACTATCCAGGAATCAATGTTGCAGTAAAAGTGATTGATCACACTGGGGCCACAGAAAGACAATCTTGTGATTAGAAAGGCCGGTATAAAAATAATGAGGAAACCACATAGCCAGGAGCCAGCTGCCAGCTTCCTGGAGAGCTCGTTGTCCATGATGGTGCTATAGTGCAGGGGATCACATATGGCCAAATATCGGTCATACGCCATGACAGACAGCAGGAAGTATTCTGTGCATCCAAAGGCAAACACAAAGTACATCTGAAGGATGCAGCCAGTGAAAGAGATGCTTCTGCTCCTCCCCAGAAAGATGGCAAGAGTCTTAGGGATAGAAGCTGTAGTGTATCATATTTCTAGGAAGGAGAGATTACATAGGAAGAAGTACATGGGAGTATGGAGACGACGATTTGCTATTACCAGAATGATGATGGCCACATTTCCCAGCAGTGACATCACATACATGATAAGAAAGAGCATGAAGATGGACATCTGTAAATACTGAGATCCTGGGAAGCCAAGAAGGATGAATTCCATCACTTTTGTTCCATTTTGCGATCTTTCATTTGTATTTCCCATCAATCTTCTTTTAACTGCTCAAACAAATAGCCAAATTAACAGATTCATTATCCACCAGGAAATGATACAATATTATATTATGTGATGGGGTGTGTGTGTGTGTGTGTGTGTGTGTGTGTGTATCCAACATGAACCTGCACCTGCACCTTTCCCATCAACCTGTTATCTGTCAGGACTCCCCCCTGCCTCCCAAATACTCTGACTGGGGCTTTTAAAAAGCTGGAACTTGCCCGAACTGAGTTCCTTAGCAAACGAATCGAAAGGGTAGTGATATAATAGCAAGATGCAAAGTCATACAGAAATATATCACCAAAGGCAACTGCTTCATAATGAGGAATATAAACAAGCAAACATATAAATTCCCAAAGTAGTCTTTTTCTTTATAATAACTTGTGTATTTGATAGAGGCAATATCAACTCTATTTGCAAATAGAACACTGTAGGGCCTCTTTCTGTTCTTCCCTTGGGAGATATGTATATAGAGACAGATTTGCCCATTTCTCTAAACTAATGATTGTATACTGCATAGTCTTCATGGTACAGGGTAAATCAATTAATGTACTATATACATAATAGTATTAAGATCACCATAGCCATTCTAAAAGATGAAGGGAGGCATTCATAGTGAATTCCAGCACCTCTTTTTCTAGAAAAATATCACTGACTCTCACTATCTTGTAAAGTGAAAAGATCCTTCTTCATTGTGGCTATCTGCTAACAAAATACTTTCCAAATGGAGGCTCACCCAGTACCCTCACTGATTTATTTATTACTTGTTTTTGACTTCTGTTTAAACCTCACTTTATCTACCTTTTTCCGTGGGTATCATCAAACAGCCCAATAGTGTGTGTGTTCCCTAAGTGGGCTATCACTATAGATAAGGTTTTGTTCCATGTTACTACTGTATATTGTGAACCTAAACTATTGGTGGGACAAGGATAGCCTTCCCATTGGACCTTAGTCACTGGAAGGCTGATACAGGGGGAAGGTACTTTTGAGGTGTTTGGGTCTCATGTTGCTTAGGACACTAGTGGCTGCTTGCTCTACTAGTTGCATCTTCTGGACTATCTACAAGGGCAGTCCCATATGGAGTGAGTCACAATACTCTGCTTGGGAGGTTACTACGGCAGGGATTATTGATCCTAGATTATTCCAATCTAGGAATGGTGGTAGCCAGCAAACCAGCTGCACCTGCCCATAGTCATGCCAAACCACTGAACCCACCTGAGCTGCATAGAGTAAATCAGGCTTCTCCTTCCAATTGATAGATTAAATTAAGTCGATTAAATTAATTAGAATTAGAATTAAATTAAGTAGATTAAATTAATTAGAATTTGATTTTTCTAAAGCCTCTGTCAATAATGATTTCAACATTATGCATATGCCTCTAAAAAGAAGGAAAAAATATCATTTTTCATTCACTTTATGAGGTACATCATCACATATATGATGTTGTCCACAAAGTAAAACAATAAAACTTTATTGTATAGAATAATAAATAAAACCTATACACTTTAAAACACAAAGTATCATGAAAGTGAGATCACTGCCCCTCCAGACACACAAACAAACACACTACAAAACACTACACGCAGCACAGAACCAAAATGTGTACAATAAAACCACCAACCATGCCACAGGAACTTAAAAACAAAATCTTAAAAGGTCTTGAAAAGTAAAGAAAGCATGTGAATTATATTCTAGAATAAAAAAATTCCCATTGTTTAAATTACGATAAAGTAGTATTGGAGGGAGGGGAAAATGTGTTCCTGCCATAATATGATGAAGTTGAACACTTATACAGTATATACAAACTGACTTTCATAACGTACTCTTTACTTATCCATCACAAAATGATAGGTTCAATTTCACTAATTTATTTTTAATGCAGTAGTCTCTCTCTCTCTCTCTCTCTCTCTCTCTCTCTCTCTCTCTCTCTCTCACACACACACACACACACACACACACACACAATTTGAGACTACAATGGAGGGGTTCATGCCATTAACATTTATATCACTTCTAGCTCACATCACTTCTAATCAAATACTTTGTCTTTCTAAATGGAGAAGGGGCCCCATTTGCTGTCTCGTACAGATCCACATCCTTTGTTCCCTTTAATGGCCCATTGCCTTATCAGGAAGCTGGAACTGCTTCAGGAGAATACAAAAAGTTGAATTCTCTCAAAGTTTATATTCCGAAACACACTGGAAAACAGAGCCACTTACAAACTATTTACTGCTCTCTTTGTATCAATTTACTTATAATATATACTATTTTTCCACTGTTACTATTTTCAACTACTAATTAGCTGTCTTATTCTTTCTACTCACCCAGTTAAAAATTCAGGTACTTATGTTGTCCTGCACAGCTGTTTGTAACTGAAATTAATGTAGTGGAATAAGCAATATTTATCTTATTAAAAGCCACGGCTCCTTTCAGATTTCACCTCAGCTTTGAAAATATAGCCCTATCAAGTCTTAAACACCTATGGAGGAAAAAGAAATCCCTTAGATAACTTAAGCTGTGCTGCGTTCCCACAGATCCTTCAACATAGAGAGAGTCTAGGAATACACCAAGGGATTTGAAGGGCAGACCAAGTATCTAGGAGCAATTCTGAGCAATCTGTCACTTAAGGTATAATTCAGTCCCATTGAAGTGGACTTTTTTAATACATATTGAACTTCCAATTTGTTTGAATTGCATATAATTCCCTGGTGCACTATTAAAAATCCTTGCAGAGGGAAAACACTATTGGTGCAGGAGCAAACTTGAACAAATTGTAACCACTAGGGGAGAAGTTTTCAACCTTTTTCAATCCAAGGCCCCCTTGACCAACTACATTCTTTCTGTGGCACCTGCCTTAAGGGGGTGACCAGGTTGAAACACAACAACTCTCCTTCTGTAGCACCCTGCTTGTGGTTAACGCTTAGCTGGAATGAAATATTCAACGCAGCAATAGAGAAATTAAAATAATTATTTATTTGTCAGACAAATAAATGAGAGGCACAGTGGTATATGGTTACCAAGCTCTGGCCTGGCCTCCTGCCATTATGGCCAGCACTTATATTCCCTTAATCCAGCCCCCTTTGCTCCTCCTGTGGCTACCTCTGTCCAATCAGCCTGGTTGAATTTCCTATTGGCTGATTGCTAGAACCAATCCTAGAAGATACACCCATATCCTCCTGTCCTTATATGGAACACAAAGAGCTATATATTGTTACATCTATAAATGACAAATAAGTAGTAATATATCTTACATGTGTCTCAACAAGGCATCTTAATTACCAGCTCACCTCTTGTCTTCCTTGCCCTCCAAAACAGATGGTTAATAATTTTAAAATTTTATCTTGAACAGATGTCAGAGACCTTGGGTTCATATTCTCATGCATCATCAATGAAATATCTCCTTTTGGAGGTCTTTAAACAAAGGTCTGACAGCCATTTGTCATGAGGGCTTGTTTGGCGTCTCTTGTCTGACAAGGGGGGCTAAATACAACTATATGAAATCTAGCATTTCTTAAATCCTTTGCATAATTACATTTAAGACAATATATTTAATACATAACATAGATAGCTTTTTAGAAGGATAAACTTCCTCAAAGTAAAAAGGAAGAAACAGTTTACAGCCTCAAAGTAAAATAGGAAAAAAAGCCTCTTCCCCTTTTCACACTTTCCCCCCTTCTCCTAGCCAGTTGCTTTTCCCATGTGCTCTTGGCCTTTTGTCCTGTGGCTCAAGTTTAACGGTTTTATTATGTTTGGTCTCTGCCCTTTTTATCTTCTGTAACATGTAGGGTCAGTGTCCTCACTCAGTCTGTAATTCCAGCTTTTACGACTTTGAGAATTGTTTTCTGCTATCAATCAAAGGGGCCCTTGTCTAGGAGAATAAACATTACCAAGGTTGTAAACTGCTGGCTTGAAACTTTTGAAAATCTAAGCTCTCTCTTTAATATACAAGTCCTGATCAAACATTAATAAAATGCAGGCTTATGCCTGATGCCTCACTTCCTGCCAAAAACCAATGAATAAAATACCAGATTAACTTAATTAACAGTACAGCAGACCATCTAATGCCCATGACCCAGCTATTCAATAAGTAGTAGGTGGATAAACGGATCTGCCAAAGATTCCTACATGGCCCTGAAGCGACGAATAAGTCACACTGAGAGATGGGGGGGAGGGTGCTGCTGCTAGGAAAAGAAGCGGGACGGAGGCTTCTCTCCCCCAGCCCTTAAAAGGACGACCCGCCACCACCTCACCCCAAGTGTATGATTGATGCAGAAACAGCAGACATGCTGTCTCCCTAAGTCTGAGCAGGATACAACAACCCCCCTTCCTGCCAAAAACAAATGAATAAAATAGCAGATTAACTTAATTAACAGGCTAGCAAACCATCTAATGCCCACGACCCTGTTGGAAAAATGCCCGGGAAGGCTGCCACCTTCCCAAGACACCAAGGCGTCTCTCCAGTGGTCACCCTCTGGCTGTAAATCTTCCTCAGTCCAGAGAGACCGGTAATAAGCGACCCCTCCCTCCTGAGAGGAGCACACTCGTCTTCTGGCATCTCATTGCAGAAGAAAAAGACAATCAGTAGCTATAAACTACTTTATTTCACAGTCCATATATACAGAGAACCCATCAGCGTGTCTGCTCTCTCTGAGCAGCAGTACGGACGAGAACACTTCACTCAGAAGTGAAAGTAACTTTTTTTCACAGTACTGAGACTGTGCTGAGACTTCCTGTCTCACACTCCCAGACACTCACATGATATAAACAACCATTGTGCTGCTCGCTGAGCAGCTGGTGAGATAAAAATCCTAACAGACCCAGCTATTCAATATGCAGTAGGTGAAAAAACCAACCCACCCAGAGGTGGATCTGCCAAAGATTCCTACATGGCCCTGAAGTGACGAATAAGCCACATTGAGAGATGGGGGGGAGGGTGGTGCTGCTGGGAAAAGAAGCGGGACGGAGGCATCCCCCCAACCCTTAAAAGGACGACCCACCACCACCTCACCCACAAGTGTATGATTGATGCAGAAGCAGCAGATATGCTGTCTCCCTAAGTCTGAGGAGCCTGAGGATACACCCCACTGGCCAGTACTGAGGCAGAATGGGCAGCTGACTGGGTCTTCCTGTCACCTTGATTACCATTCATTCAGTAGGGATACCTGAAGATGGGAATCCGAAGTATGGAGTTCTCCACATTCATATACTTCCACACAAGCAGCAATTTTGATTTATTACAAGGAAAAGAAAAACACAACTAAATGCACAACCTGTCTAGCCAGTTACAAATTAATTGTATGTAGGCAGAGCCCAGTCATTGTTACATTCAAATATTCTATTCTAAAGAAATCTTAATTCTCTTAGAGATATGCAGGAGTGGATGTATCTAGCATTATAAATCTACAGAAACTGAGAGTGCTGAGGAAAGAGTTGGAGCAAATGTGTGTTGCTAATTTGCCATTGTAAGAAACTATAATTTAAATATATTTTTGGGGCCTCACTTATTCCTGTATAATAAATGAAGGTGCAAAATTGTTCCATACACCTTACTCTCTCATGCTTTCCTGAGACACTACTGTTGGGGGGGGGGGAGTTCTTATCTCTGTAGTTCTGAGAACGGGCTTTTCTTATGTTCTTATTTACGGCTCCCAAATCAGAAATTTACCCCAAAATTAGCTTCATTGTTTGAAGTTGAGTTCCTCCTTAAGGGAGTTGATAACCTTCATATTTGCCAGGGCAATCTGGTTAAGTGTTAAGTAGGTAGAGGATGCCAGTTGTTCTCTTATGTCCTGGACAAGATAGAAAAGGTACTAGGGTTATAGGGCAATTTCAATATTAAACCATGCCAGCCTGCACTGAGGATCTGCTCCATAGAAACAAACCACATAAAAAGTTAAAATAAGCACCAATCTTTTTGACAAATTGAATACATTAAAATTTCATAATTAGGGGTTTAAAACCATTGTGGCATTCACCATGTTGTATCTGTATTATTTTTAATGTATTTCACCACATGTTTACACAGAATTTATTACAGAGGGGGAAAGCTCAAAGGGCCATTTTTTTCTTCCCAAGTGGCTACAGATGGTTGGATGTTTACTTAATTACTTAAGTTTAAGTAATTAACTTATTTTTTTACTGATCCAACCCAAGAAGTGGGCAAAATATCCTGAATAATAATAATAATAATAATAATAATAATAATAATAATAATAATAATAATAATAATTTTATACCCCACCCATTTGGCTGGGTTTCCCCAATATCAAATATTGATTATAGCCTCCCTTGTTTTTCAGTAACTTAGGCTTTGAGCTGACTCATAATTAAATATTCCCAAGTGTATATATACTGGTGATTCAAAGTAGTCCCTATTGTTGCTGCAATCAAGTCAGTACAGCACTGCCAAATATAATTTGCTTTTAATTGGTGATGCATGCACCTCATTTATTGGTTTGCCAGGATGTCACATCATTCCTTCCATTTCCTCCACATAAAATACTGAGCGAACTACTTTTCCCGCTTCTTACATCAAAACAGGTTTTCGGTTATATTCTAAAGACTATATTCTAAGTATCAGGAAGAGAGAGAAATAAAATCCTCTGTGATAATTGTCAAGACGGAGATTCAAGATGCATTTTGGAGGCAATATTTTGAAAGGTAAAACAAAATTTATCCTTCCTTCCTTCCTTCCTTCCTTCCTTCCTTCCTTCCTTGAAAGCACATTTAAACAGTAACACTGAATTGCATCCAGACCTAAGCTTAAAGTAGACCTACTGAAATCTAACTTATGTCCCCATTCCTTCAATGGATTTACTCAAAGTATTGATCTGATACAGTGGCGTAGCGTGGGTTGTCAGCACCCGGGGCAAGGCAAGTAATTTGCGCCCCCAAACCCATGGATTTGCGCCCCCTAACCCGTGGATTTGCACCCCCTAACCCTAACCCCCAGATGTTGCGCCCGGTGCGGCTGCCCCCCCCTGCACCACCCACGCTATGCCACTGATCTGATATGTAGAGATCTGAAGGGTTCTGGAAGCTTCTCTGTGTGAAAGAAACAAGCAGAAGGTTCAAGATGTTTGGGTTATTCCTTTAGAGACGCTGAGTACAGCTGGCTTAAACTGATTCTGTTATCTCATGCTGACTATAAAAATAGGCCAGAAGAAGCCTGGGTTTCACTTTCTCTTTCTATCGCTTTTCATTCTGGTGTGGTGTTCTGTACATAGTATGCTTAGTATTAAAGTTTACACTTGTAAGTTATTGTAAGTTTAAGTTAAGTCTGCTGCAACTGGATTTCTTATGGGCAGTGCCAATTCTGAATGTATTGGATTTGTGAACATTATGCTCATTTACCTTCAGTAGCAGTAAAGCTCTGCTGGATGAAATATTAATTAATTAATTAATCTGGTCTATTTTTGGTGGAATCCTGCAACGTGTTTAAGTTTTTACTCTGCTAACTATACATTGGAATATATTCTAGATCAATATTGAGTAGAATTAATGACAATTTAGCCATCCAGATTTTGCTGGACTGCAACTCTGATCACCCCTGATCTCTGGACATGCTGGCTGGGTTAATGTGAGTTGGAGTCCAGAAATCTATGCAGAACTACAGGTTCCCCATATTTCCATCACAGGGTCCAGTTCCTCTTTGAATGAGGGAGCATGGTACAGTGGTACCTCTGGTTATGTACTTAATTCGTTCCGGAGGTGCGTTCTTAACCTGAAACTGTTCTGACCCTGAAGCACCACTTTAGCTAATGGGCCCTCCTGCTGCTGCCGCACCGCCGGAGCACGATTTCTGTTCTCATCCTGAAGCGAAGTTCTTAACCCGAGGTACTATTTCTGGGTTAGCGGAGTTTGTAACATGTCATAGTGCTTCAGGTTAAGAACTTTGCTTCAGGATGAGAACAGAAATCGTGCTCTGGCAGCCCGGCAGCAGCAAGAGGCTCCATTAGCTAAAGTGGTGCTTCAGGTTAAGAACAGTTTCATGTTAAGAACGGACCTCCGGAACGAATTAAGTACTTAACCTGAGGTACCACTGTATATCAGTGAGTCCACTCTGTAGAATTTAATTGGCTAAAACTCTGTGTGAACCAAATAACAGACCTTGAAAAAAGTCCTGCTGAAGCTCATCTAGTCTAATTTCCCTGATTCTCCTTTCTGACACACCTAGAAGGCTGCTTATATTATGCCAAAAAGCATCATTAGTGATTGGGAATTCAATACATAGTTCAGAGGTGACAGCCCTAGACACTTGCCTCACACCATGGATGTTCCTTCAGCTCTAGTCACCATGAAAATGAATGAGTGTCATACACTCATAAGAGATAATTAAAGCATTGCATTTGGAGGTAGCCCAGTATGGGGTGGAAGTTGTGAGTTTCCTATGTGTGTATTTATGTGCATCGCTGATGTAGTCTGGCACCTAGCAAGTAGTTTTCCCATGGCTGCATGTGATCGTACAATCTAAGGGATTTGCTAAGACACTATATGATTTATAGCAAATCAGATTATTCAAATTATGCTGAACTAATTTCTTGTTCTGTTGGTCTTCCTTTCCTTCATACCCCGTGTGTTTCTCTTTCCAGATGGAAATGGAAGCCCTAATCATACACTGATCACAGAATTCATTCTGCTGGGACTAGGAAACCTTCATGAGCTAAGGATCCCTATGTTTGTGGTATTCCTTGCAGTCTATATAGTAACATTAATGGGGAATATAATTATCATGGCAGTTGTGTTGACTGACCACAGCCTTCATACGGCTATGTACTTCTTCCTAGGAAACCTCTCTTTCTTAGAAATATGGTACACCACCAGTGTGGTTCCAAAGATGCTGAAAACATTACTGACTGCCCATGAGGCCATTTCCTTCTCAGCTTGTCTCCTCCAGTTTTACACCTTTGGCTCTTTGGCAGTTACTGAGTGTTTTCTTCTAGCAGCAATGTCCTATGATCGCTATGTAGCCATATGCCAACCACTGCATTATGGAAACTTAATGAACTTCAGAGTGTGCATTCAGCTAGCAATAGGGTCATGGATTGGTGGGTTTCTGACCCCAGTGCTCACCATAATAATGGTTTCTATGTTGCCTTTCTGTGCTTCTAATGAGATCAATCATTTTTTCTGTGATTTGGCCCCTGTCATCAAACTTGCCTGTGGAGACACACAAAAAGTGAGGTTCCCCTCTTTTCTTATCTCCATCCTTGTAACCTTCTCTCCTTTCCTTCTCACTACTATATCATACTATAAAATCGTCTCCACCATCCTCAAGATCCCATCTGCCAAAAGCAAACAGAAAGCCTTTTCCACCTGCTCCTCACATCTCATTGTGGTTACAGTGTTCTATGGGACACTGATGGTGGTGTATGGTGTACCTACAACAACTTGGTATCCCAGCTTAAGCAAAGTCTTTTCTATGCTCTATACAGTGGGGACACCAATGGTTAATCCTATTATATACAGTCTGAGGAACAAGGATGTCCAGAATGCATTGAGGAAGCTTTTGACTAGAAAGCCTATATTGCCACTTGAGTGAAGAGAATGTTGGCATACCATGTGAATGTGGAGAAGCACAGATCACTGTAAATTTGTATTTAAAAATTATTGTTTCCATATCTGGTTTTTTTTATAAAAAATGTACAGATTCTTCTGAAACATACTTATGTGCATATGTACCACCTACACGCACACACACACACACATCCAATCTGTGAATAAGGTATAAACATTGAAGCGTCATATACTTTCAGTGTGATGTGAATGTGTTATCAGCTGTATTCAGAGTTTAGTCATTCCCATTGATAGCCAATATGTGGAGAGTGGACACAGCCCACATCCCAGCCCTGAAATTGTGCATCTTTTTGTCCATTCCATGGATTTTTGTGCTTTCTCATGCATTCATTATGGATCTCTGGATGAGGATATTCCTAAGTGAATATTGTTCCACATCTCAGGAAATATTGGGTCTCAGACAGCATGGAACCATGTCTGCTCTTAAGCAGTTGGAAACTGAAAGTACAAAAAACTTACCATTGGTGGGGAGAGGCATGGAAAGAAATGGAGGAGATGGAAGGAGACTGCCCCTACTTACAGATCCACGGAAAAGTCAAAGAAAACTGTTCATGATCCCTCCAGTGGGGTAATTCTTTATTTGAATATTCTGCGCATCTGGCAATTTCAGATTCTTGCAAGCAACATATGGGACAGCTGCAGAACAGTGTGAAGAGCTTTCAAACCTGGGGGAATTAACAAGCTGAGCATATATCAGATCAATATAAAGTATTGATGGGCCAAAGAGCAGTCAGGGTACTCTGGGTGGTGGCTTTATTTCAAATATTAATATTGAACAGTTTGAAGTGACAGGGTGCATAAAAACTCACTCCTTTTGAAAATAAAACATTGGCAAGGTTCATGAGTTTAATTAAAGCTTTACTTGCAGAACTTGCCTCAAAAGAACAAAAACATCAAAGATGCATCCAAATATTTCCATAGAATATATTGTGCAAGTCCAGCACAGGCTCAGCACCTTAGAAATAAAATATGAAATACTTCAAACAGATCTAAAATCAGAGGTCTGTCTCTCCTTACAGTCTCCATTTTTCCTGGAGCTGTATTCACGCACTGGAGGGGTTATTTATACACCCTTACTTCCACAGAACCTGAGGTCAAAGATTCAGCCACCACCCTTCCAATTTACAATTCAATACCTCTCATATGATCTAAGGTTAAAACCACCACAACAGAGCTACCAGAGAACAATAACAATACCGAATTATCAACCCATTTAGGCAGCTTAGAGAGCTCTTCTTGCTGGCTATACTCCAGTGGAATTTTCCAATGTTAAACCTTTCGGCAATACATAGAGCCATTCTTATTCCAGTGTCAATTAATTAATTATACTTTACAGACCTTGTATGTGCACCCCTGCCCCATCTTTATTTTAACCCTTTGTGTGTTCGGACAAATGCATGGAAACAGCTTTTACCTTCTCATGATGGCTGCAAACCTATGATAATTATAGTTATGGAAAGGAAGAAGCTTATTCAAGCCAATGGAAGGAGCGTGTCACTGACCTCTCTGTGGCTTTCAATACATTATCCTGCCTACAGATGTTTTGAGTTAAATGCAAAGGCTCCTGTGTCTCAAATTAATCTTTATTCTTTGTATTTATTTATTTAAGCTTTATTAAAGATTTTCCTGGGTTACAAAAGTACTGTATTGTCTCTATTTTCAGGTCATAGAGTCTTTTCTACAAATCAGTTACATTTGATGTGAGACATTTATGTTGTGTACAGTATAAGGTTGGGGGAGAAGAGAGGAGGGGAGCTTTATTAAATTTTAAAACACATAAAAAGAAATAGAATCTTATTGCTGTCAAAACAATAGTGTATACGTCAAAGAAACAAAAGATGGTAATTACTTAAAACAAAAACCAGTAAATCAAGAGCTCTGCAATGTATACCATATCCCAAACACATCCATTGGGAAGATAAGCTTGTTATTCATTTCTCTTGGTATGTCAAAATAAATTACAAAGTTTATACATAAAATTCAAACTTGCTATTTTAGATACATCGTGTGAGAAAGAAAGGAAGAGTCAGAAGGGTGAAGCTGTAATGCTAGCTTTCCAGCAGTGTTGTAGCTGCCACTTACCAGGAGCAAAAGGGGTGCAAAGAGGTTAGCATGGTGCTGGTACACAGGGGGGGCCAACCCTGTGCTCACATCACTTCAACCATACCCTGCAGACCTTGTCACCTCACTCTCCACCCTGCTGGTCAGCAGCAGCAGCAGCAGCACCCCTGTTGAAAAGCTAGTGTTGCGCCAACACCTTGTAAATTGACCTAGAAATATTTATCATGATGAGTGCATTATAATTTGAAATAATGAAAATACGAGTGCAGAATTTTAATAGGACTATGAGAATTTATCAGGGAGCTTCCAGACTTGGGTCACAAGATTGCAGGTAATGGGATTTTCAAAGCAGATTTGCAAGTTCCCTTCTCAGAAAGTGTGTCTCAAGAATGTTTAAGGAAGGCTAAAGTATTTAGGTAGACTAGAAGGAATTGGAAGATTTTACCACATCTGTAGTATAATGTGTCCTGTGGTGCTGGCATACAGTGTCTCAAGCCCTATATTGCTGCCTTTTGCTGCAGTTTACTTATAGCAAATCCAACCTCAACATTTTTTTGGGGAAATATTATCAATATTGCTGCATAGCATTTGACCAGTTTATGAAAGCCAAAGCTTTACTCAACAACATTCTTAGTGTTTCTTTAACCTCCTTATTCCTCAGACTGTATACAATGGGATTAAACATAGGAGTCAGAACAGTATACAACAAGGAAAGTATTTTGTTTAATTCTACTGACTGTGTCCCTATAGAGACTGCATATGTGATGCCCAGAGTCCCATAGAAGGAGCTTACTACAATTAGATGAGAGCTACAAGTGGAAAAGGCTTTCTTCTTTCCAGATGATGATGGAATTTTGAAAATGGTCAGTATGATAGAGGCGTATGATGTGATGGTTAGAAGAAAAGGAACTAATGACACAGCAAAGCATGCTACAAAGATGGCCACTTCTGCTAGGTGGATATCAGAACAGGACAACTTCAACAAGGGTGTCAAGTCACAAAAGAAATGATCAACCTGATTGGGGCCACAAAGTGTTAAAGATGTGGATACAATCATGTTCAGCCCAGCAGCTAACAGGAAGCCCCATAACCATGTTCCAGCAGTTAATTTAAGGCAACAATTCCAATTCATTGATTTGGCATAGTGCAGTGGATTACAGATGGCAAGATAACGATCATATGACATGAGCAACAGGAGAAAGCATTCAACAGTTCCCAGGGCACAGAAAATGTATAGCTGTATGATGCAGCCTGTCAATGAAATGGTCTTGTCCTTTCTCAGTAAATCCACCAACATTTTGGGGGTAATGTTTGAGGTATACCAGAGTTCCAAGAATGATAAATTGCCAATAAAGAAATACATGGGAGTGTGAAGTTTCTTATCAACTGATACAGATATTAAAATAAGAAAATTCCCGACCATTGTTATTCCATAAATTCCTAAAAACAGTGGAAAAACAAAAAACTGAAGTTCCTGGAGGTCCCCAAATCCACGGAGAATTAATAGATTCATTGTTGTTCTATTTTGCTGCATAAAAATTTCCATCAGGTAATCCTAATTATGGGAGGAATAAGTATTTTAAACAATAATGCAGAAATGTTTAATCACAAAATTATGTGTCAAAGTAGACTGTTCACCATTGTGAAAAATGCAAATATGACAGTTTTGTGGCACCTTACCCAATACCAATAAATTTATTATGGAATAAGTTTTTAAAATCTGTTGGCATTTAAGATGCCAGAAGACTGCCAGTTTTGCTGCAAGGGACTAATACAGCTATGCTTTTGGAAACAGCCATTTAAAAAACCTCCAAAAGATAGTTTGCTGAATTGTGGGGTGTGAATTAATTTTTGTGTTTGCTGTTAAGTATTCATTTTCCCTTGTTTCCTTGTATGAAATGATGTATGAAATTTTATTATGGGTTGTGACTGAAACAATTACATGTGAAATGAAGAGAGTGGATAAAGGATATGTAACAAACCTTACCTTTGCTGTCTAGTTTTCTCAACCGGCTTCTGCACATTTGGGCTTTTCTTCTGATGGGTCTCATTCAAATGATTATATCTGGGTATCTTCTGGATTTGGGGGGGGGAGTGAGGGATTCTTAAGTCACACTTTTGTCATATTTGTCCATCTCACTCAAATATGACTCAAGCCATGACTTTCCATCTCAGAAATGGCTTTTAAGAATCTTCCTTCATATCCTACCTACACTCCTGATATTTGTTCCTATTGTCTGGGTGGTTTTATCTAAACACCTTTAATTCTTTTAGATTATGTCATTCAGTTTGCACATCTTTTATTCTTTCTTTTTTTAAAAAAAAGAAGCAAGATTCACCAGAGATTATTTCTGTAGAGACAGAAGAAATATTAATAACAAGGCACTAGAGAATATAGTCTGTAACTAGTTTAATGATGAGGTTTGAGAGCTAATATGAGTAAGGGACAGTGTGCTGAAATTATATTTCAGACACATGGCTATATCAATCATTCCCAGTGTGTGGTGTTAGGTCAATCATTATGTTGCATTCAGTTTCCATTTAAATAAGTGAGGCTTTTCAACCTAAATATGACTAATTAAGGTGGTGATCCTATAATCCATTACACGGGAGAAGGAAAGAACAAATCTCTCTACATTGGTACCTCGGGTTACATACGCTTCAGGTTACATACGCTTCAGGTTGCAGACTCCGCTAACCCAGAAATATTACCTCGGGTTAAGAACTTTGCTTCAGGATGAGAACAGAAATCGAGAACAGAAATCGCGGCAGCAGAGGGAGGCCCCATTAGCTAAAGTGGTGCTTCAGATCAAGAACACTTTCATGTTAAGAACGGACCTCCGGAACAAATTAAGTACGTAACTGGAGGTACCACTGTATTTTTATTTCCTTGTGTGTCTCATCCTTCCAATCTTTGGTACTGTCCACCCTATTCTACAATTACTAATTACCCTCTCCCACTCATTTAAATAGCATTAGTATGTTATTATCGTGCTCAGATGAGCAGGTATCAAATAAATCCAAACACTAGAAAAAGCCAGCATACCTAAGACGAGGAGCTCAGTGTGAATGAACATGTCAAGTGATGTCCCAGCTAGAAAAGCAAAAGTGAAGTTGCAGATGACCAGAAACCTGACTGTAGAACATGATGATGGAGTCTTCATTTTATTCCAGTGTGGTTCCATCATTCAACCTGACATCCCAAAGTCAACTATTTTACCAACCCTACTTTATTAATACTTCATTAACACTTGTGTCACTAGAAAACTGATTAAAAGCAACATACCACAAAAGTGAGCAGATTACAGGAATTACATATTTGGATGAATGAATGCAGATATTAACATGCAAAATCAGCCAATCCTTTTTTCAGTTAGCAGGTTCTTTGTGTTGAGATCAGCCCTGAAAACAATGGTGTAACACTTGGGGAAGAAGATGCAAGCCAACAGGCCGGTATTGGAGGCCAAGATGGCAAAAAGCTCCACAGCCACAATGTGTTTCCCCTTGGTGCTCAGATAACCAGGAATAAAGGAGATCCAAACACTGCAAAACACCAACATGCTGAAGGTGATAAACTTGGCTTCATTGAAGGTGTCAGGCAAGCGTCTGGCTAAGAAAGCTACAATGAAGCTGAAGAGGGCTAGAAAGCCAATGTATCCCAAGACACAGTAGAACATGGTGATGGAACCTTCATTGCATTCCAGTATGATCTTCCCAGCCTGTGAGTACATGTCAACATCTGGGAATGGTGGAGAGGTCAACAACCATGCAATACAAATACACACTTGTTGGAGGGAGCAGGAAAGAACAATGGAAATAGCCACTTTTTGGCCCAGCCATGTCCTCATCCTGTTGCCTGGCTTTGTGGCCAAGAAGGCCAGGACTACAAGGATTGTTTTTGCCAACACGCAAGAAACTGCCACAGAGAAAATGATACCAAAAGTCATTTGTCGGAGAAGGCAGGACACCTTCCCAGGTTTGCCAATGAAGAGCAAACAAGAAAGATAGCACAACAGGATGGCAATGAGAAGAACACAGCTGAGGTTCTGGTTGTTGGCTTTGACAATGGGCGTGTTCCAATTCTTTAGGAAGGTTTGTATCACAAAACAAGTGATCACAGTAAAGGAAAGAGCAACACTAACCAAAACAATCCCCAAGGGCTCTTGATAAGATAGGAAAGATATAACCTTAGGGATACACTGGTCATGGTTCTCATTTGGATAGTGATCTTCTGGGCACTTGATACAATAAGCTGCATCTGCAATAAAATATATATACAGTAAGGTAAAGGTAAAGGTACCCTGCCCATACGGGCCAATCGTGTCCGACTCTGGGGTTGCGCGCCCATCTCGCTTAAGAGGCCGGGGGCCAGTGCTGTCCGAAGACACTTCCGGGTCACGTGGCCAGCGTGACGAAGCTGGTCTGGTGAGCCTGCCCCAGCGCAGCACACGGAAACGCCGTTTACCTTCCCGCTATAAAGCGGTACCTATTTATCTACTTGCACTTAAGGGTGCTTTCGAACTGCTAGGTGGGCAGGAGCTGGGACCGAATGACGGGAGCTCACCCCGCCGCAGGGATTTGAACCTCCGACCATGCGATCGGCAAGTCATAGGAGCTGAGGTTTTACCCACAGTGCCACCTGCGTCCCTATATATACAGTAAAGATAAAGGTAAAGGTACCCCTGCCCATACGGGCCAGTCTTGACAGACTCTAGGGTTGTGCGCTCATCTCACTCTAGAGGCCGGGAGCCAGCACTGTCCACAGACACTTCCGGGTCACATGATCAGCATGACGAAGCTACCCCGGCGAGCCAGAACCACACACGGAAACACCGTTTACCTTCCCGCTGGTAAGCGGTCCCTATTTATCTACTTGCACCCTGGGGTGCTTTCGAACTGCTAGGTTGGCAGGCGCTGGGACCGAGCAGCGCGAGCGCACCCTGCCGCAGGGATTCGGACCGCCGACCATGCAATCGGCAAGTCCTAGGCGCTGAGGTTTTACCCACAGCGCCACCCGCGTCCCTATATATACAGTATATGCATGCAATTAGAGTTGGCCAAAATTGTCTCAATACATTTATTTCCCTTTAGTCCATTTATTCACAGAAATATCTGTTCTCTCCCCCCCCGCCCCCGTTTCAACTATTTAGTGATAGCATATCAGTGTATTAGTATTAGTAAAAGGAATAATGTTGTCCCTTTAAGAAAAGGTAGTGCCTTTCCCCAAAGTAGGCTGGGAAATGAAGGCACAGGAGTATTTTAGTTTCTATTGGCTCTGCCCAGAGCGGGGAAAACCTCCTTCTGTCCTTTGCAATCTAGTTCAGTTTAGTTCTTGGAAGCCCAGGAAGAGAGGCAAATTCACTCGTTCTTAAAGAAATAGGCCACCCCAGCATCCAGCGCAGCAACAAGGCCCCCTACAGATTTGATGGCATGCATCTATCAGATGCTGGAAACGACATTTGGTTGGGGGACATCATAGCAGGGATTAGGAGTTTGTTACAGATTTGAAGGTATTGGCGGCGAGCTTTGCTTGATTGGCGGTTAGGCATTGGCAGGGGTAATTGTTATGCAAATGAAGGGGGGAAGGAAGCGCCATCACCTTCCCCCAATGAAAAAGGGTAGTCCGGTAAAGGACTCCGGGGGGCGTTGCCTTGTCCAAAACCTAGGGAGATGAGGGCCTCCGGCACACCCACGAGCGGTGACACCCGTGGGATCCTAGTTGGCGTACTTCAACAGGACTCGCATGGCTGGTGGATAACCCTTCCCGGTCTCCATGCCGGGTAGTCGATAGGAGCCAATGCCTAAGGCCAATACCTTCCAATTCCTGTAATCAATAAAGTTGTGGCCTTTTATGCCCATTAACCTTAAATAATGTGTCCGGTGTCTTAATTTCACATGGGGGGAGGGGACTTGCCACGCAAGCCCAGGAAGAGAGGCAAATTCACTCGTTCTTAAAGAACTCCATAGAAAACACCATAAAAACTTCATGGAGAGTTTCCTAACTACATTCATTCAAAGCAAAAGAACATCCTACACTTGAATGTGAGTAAATATCTCTACATGTGCCTTGTGAACTTCAGTAAAATGCATGCTCTAGAGCTTTGTGGAGTTTTGTTTATAATATCCAGATTGAGAAAAGTCTCAGGATGGAACAATGCCTATTTTGAAAGCAATGGTCTAACCCAGGCTTCCTCAACCTCAGCCCTCCAGATGTTTTGAGACTACAATTCCCATCATCCCTGATCACTGGTCCTGCTAGCTAGGGATCATGGGAGTTGTAGGCCAAAAACATCTGGAGAGCCGAGGTTGAGGAAATCTGCTCTAACCCCTCAATCCTTTAAAATCATGAATTTCTTGGGGTCCTCCTGATCAGGATTAGGAATACACTGTACAAGGAGCAGTGTTTAACCCTTTTGTTGCTGTGCTGTGCTCCATACAAAGTATGCTGCAATATGCAACAAATTTCCCTGTGCATATCTTTATATTGCTACATACTCTTCTTGTTAGAAATCATGCTTTCTGAGCACGGAGTGCAGTCATAGCAACAGGCTGGTTTTCCTTCTTGAACTATTTTGCTGTGTCCAGTATGGCAGCTTTTGACACATGTAGACCATGGTGGTATCTGTTCATAAAAATATATCATTATCAATCTTTATTATGGTCCAGAGACCCAACAAATCATTACAAAGCAATGCACAATTCAGATGGCCTATCTCCAGGTTAAACAAGCATTAAGAAATGCATTCCTGTACTGATTTCCCTGCAGTTCATTGAGAAAGGAAGGAGGTGTGTCTATCAAAAGGGTAAAAAAGTAAAAGGTAAAGGACCTCTGGACAGTTAAGTCCAGTCAAAGGCGACTATGGAGTGCGGTGCTCATCTCACTTTTCAGGCTGAGGGGGCCAGTGTTTGTCCACAGACAGCTTTCTGGGCCATGTGGCCAGCATGCCTATACTGCTTCTGGTGCAACAGGACACTATGATGAGTGCCAGAGTGCTCACAAATGCTGTTTACCTTCCCACTGCAGTGGTACCTATTAATCTACTTGCACTGGTATGTTTTGTAACTACTAGAATGGCAGAAGCTGAGGTCACCACTGTTGCACAGATTTGAACCGCTGACCTTCCGATCAGCAAGCCCAAGAGGCTCAGTGGTTTAGACCACAGTGCCACCTGTGTCCCTTCAGTCAAAAATGTATATGACTAATAGCACAGAATCAGGTGGATCCCACAGGAACTTAAGTATGTGACATTTGTTTTACAGCTCTATGCCTCAAACAATACCAGTTTGGGAGACTCTGCCCAATTTTCTCCCTTGCTGAGTTGTGAGTCAGGCTTATGAATTAAAGCCTTGCTGTGACAAAGGTGTGTGTGTGTGTGTGTGTGTGAGAGAGAGAGAGAGAGAGAGAGAGAGAGAGAGAGAGAGAGAGTCAATGACAGCAGGACTTAAGCTGTCATAGTCTAGGCTTCTTCTTCTTTTACAGTCATGGTACTAACTAAGGAAGTACAGTGTTCCATCAGGCCTATGCCCCAGCTCTGTCCCTAAGAGACAGTCATGGGTGCTGATTGTCTCCCGGGGTCAACAGCGACTCAAATACTGCCAGCACCACTGGCCAAGGTCCAAAACAATTCCCTGCCACCTGCCTTGCCTAGAATTCAACATGGTCTGTTGCAGAGAAACACCTTATCTGAACTTATATAGTGCACCAGTCTATGATCATTCAAGACAAATGATGGACTGAAGGTTTCACAGCAGCAATGCAGTTAACCCAGAGTAGCACCATTCTATTAAGATATGGAACATGTCCCTACCTCCTTTAATCTTCTATTCCACACAATGGCATCATTGATAATGCTGAACATTTGACTTGATGAAACCCTTCCAACCCTGACTTTTTGGTAGGACAGATTGGGGAAAGTGACCCAGTTGATGATATCATATCCAATGCTCAATTCTTTGTTCTCAAACAAGACTTCTTGGGCAGCTCCATTGTTAAAGTGGATGTTTTCCAGGAAAGGATGGAGCTAGTTTTGGAGACAATGCAATGAATTTTATAAAATGGAACCCATTGTTTCTGCGTGTTCAATTCTGCAATGTACAAGCATTTTAAAACTGGACCCAAAGTACAAATTCAGAAGATTTCTATGACTATCTCCACACAAAAAGGGAATAGCAATGTGAATTAGTTGTGTAACTTGATTGGGAGAAACTACAGCAATTATTATCAACTGGAGTGAATTTTCTTACTCTCATCCATTCAGACATCTACAAACTACTGTTAACATAAACATGGAAGCAATATTTTCCTCAGTTCCCTATCAACTTACAACCTCTCAGTTTGAATTCACTGGTGTCAGTTATTTGGTTTTATTTTATTTATAAAAGTAAGGTAGTCACCTTGGCCTACAAAAGCAAATCCAAAATTGATAGAAGGGCAACTAAAATGTCACAAAATAGTCAGCAAATTCCATATCCTCCATTTATATTTCATTGGGTTGAGAAGGGAGAAAAATATATTCTAACCCCCCCCCATACTTTACTTAACATCTTAAGAGAATTTCCCCACAGCAATTTGCTAAACAGAAAAAAAAATAGACGCACACCCCTCAGCAGCTTCAGACAACCACACAAGGACATTCCCTGGAGTAGGGGAGCCAAAATTGCACCTGTGGATGCCATTGAACCCAAAAATATGCCCTATAATACCCATGGAAACCATTTTGTGACTGGTGGCCAAGACTCATTCTAAAAATTCAAAATATGCCCATTATCCCATGATGTATAGCCAAATTCCATCCTCAGAGTGATTTATTTACCTTCCATGGGTGAAAATTCACATGTTCCACTTTGCCTTTATCCAACATTATTCTTTGTCTGGAAAAATATGCAGCATGCAAAGCATGTGCCACAGCATAGACAGCATTGTAGATACTGTGGCTCTCACCAGACATATCCATCCCAAAAACATTTGAATGAAGATCCTCCAGATTCTCCACTCCTCTACAGCTTTCACATTGATTTATTGGAAATTGCCAGACTAAACAGAGGAATGTCCTTAGTATTTTATCAAACTTTATGTTCAGAAGAAATTCCTGGAATCCTGACACCACATTTGTGTGGACTGAGAAAGAAAAGGCACCAAATAAAATGTCCCTGCCAATCAATTCTCCATTGGGAGAGGTACTGAAATACCACCGCGGTGGCATGATCCAGACCTTCCCTATTAGGACTTTCTTCTTTAATTCAATGCCTTCTAAGGACAACACTAATATATGGAATAAGAGAGAGTCCATTGCAAGAATAATCACATTGGCATGGGTTAAAATAAGTGTTTGTGCCATCACTATAATTCTTTTAATGTTATGTTTAAGAGCAAGGTCGTTTCCTGTACCCTTTTGCAAGAAGGCAACACATATGTTGTTCTGGGAAAACAAAGGAGTCAGTTTCTGCACGAAGTTTTCCCCAGCATCATCATCAGATACAACCAGGCCAATCCATGTCCATTTGAAATGCCAGAGTAGCTGGATGATCCCCATATGGTACGTAGTTTCCCTTGGTGCCATCCAGTACAAAAAAGGGAAATCACTTTTCCCACTTACTGCAGCCTCAAATGAACCAAAAGTGAGCTAAGAAACAGAGGTATATGATTTTAAAACTCTAAAGAAGAAGAAGAAGAAGAATAAATCCACTCTGCCATTATAGGAAACTGCACCAAAAGCTAACAATCTGGAGATTATCTCTTATATTTAGTATTTCTTATGCTTCTTGACAAATAGCCGAAGGTATTTGTTGTAGGGTCCCATAAATATACTAGCTTCTTTATTTTTTTATTATTCATGTGTAAAACGAATGGGTTTTAGCCATACTCAGAGTAGATCTATTGAAATAAATGAAATAATGAAAGTCCATTGGTTAAATGGCTCTACTCTAACCAATATAAACATATATAAATGTAAGAATAATTTTCTTTATACTCCCCCCCAAAAAAATTTGGCTGGGTTGTGCCAGCCACTCTGGGTGGCTTCCAACACACACACACACACACATACACACACACACAACCTTAATAAAACATCAAACATTAAAAAAAATTCCCAATACACAGCTGCCTTAAGATTTCTTCTAAAAGTTGTGTGGTTCTTAATCTCCCTGACATCTGATGGGAGGGCATTCCACAGGGTGAGTGCTATATACTGATCCCAAATAAAGGCTGCATTTTAAATAAATAAATAAATAAATAAATAAATAAATAAATAAAGGTAGCATTTCTCTATTTGATAAATCTAAGCATTGAATATTCTACAAAATTTGTATTTTGTACGTATGTCAATAGTTGATTTTTACTTTATTTATTTATCTCTAGATTGCTCCTGAAGAAGAAACTGCAGTTCTCAAAGACAGCTTCAATAAGTATTAATAATTGGCACTTTTGAGAACCAACTACTCCTTTCTTCAATTTTGTTTATAATAAAGGGAAAATTGAAAGAATATAATTGAACAGCAAATGGACACCATTCATTTCATTTTCATTTATTATATTTCTATGCTGCTTTTCACTCACATGAGTCACAAAGCAGTTTACATACAATAAATAATAACATAGTAGAACATCACAATTGCAACATAAATGATATAAAACAATTGACAAATTATAAATAAAATAAGCACTTCTATAAAACACTATTAACAGAACCACTTTAAAAATAGATTGAACAGATAAAACAACCCCAAGAAAAGTCATATTATAACATTCAGAAAGCATTACAGCACTTATAATCGACAAAACAATATTTACGACACTAACATACTAACAATGAAAAGCAAACTAAACACTGCTGAATTCATTCATATATATATTGATATGCATATACCTGTGGAAACTTGTAGTTACTTAAGATGATGGCCATCTGCAAAGAGTGTTCTGAACTGAATCCCCCAATAACAGACAATACATCTTTTCTGTCACACTTGTAATTGGGCATATTCTTTCTCTGCTTGAAAAGTAGATCCAGGATGACCTTGTATGTTCTTATGGAGTTAAATAGGTTGTCATAGATATCGAACCCCAGTGTGATGTTGGGCAGGAGCCCTGGGTTGTCATTGATCTCATGGATGGCAAAAATCAAGGCAAAGGCATGTTGATAATGTTTTAACTTTACACTGCAATGAGGTTGAGAGTGAGACTTAGAAACATCAATTAGAGAGAACATAAATTGCAGTTAGTAGCACAGGTATAAAAGAAGAGCTGTCAGACCTCCTGCTCCAAAAAGCAAAGCCAAACAAAACACTCTAGCTTGATAAATGAGGGTTAATATCAGAAAATAAGTGTGAGTCAGGGGAATGTATTTTGAATCAGCATGTGTGAGTAGAGTTGTTCAATGGAGGGGAAGGGGGAGAATATTTCATTCCAAAACTGGGCCAGATGCAACCAAAATTCAGCACTCTGTCCTTGGATCAGCTGGAGTTAAAATTTGTAACAGAAGATTTGTAACAGTAGATGTGGAACTCTCACACTGAGATGGAGGGGAGTGGGGCTGGTCAGGATACTTTCTTCATGAACCTTGCACTGCTTTCTCTCTCCCACCCCAGTCCCATGCTTATTATGTTTATCATATACAGTCATACTTCGGGTTACAGATGCTCCGGGTTGCATGATTTTGGGTTGTGCACCTCGCCAAACCCGGAAGTACCAGAACGGGTTACTTCTGGGTTTCGGTGCATGCGCAGAAGCACATGTAGTAGTGCTTCTGCACATGCACCGAAAAATCCACTGTAGTAGGAATACAGTGAACAGGCTCCTCTTCCATTTCTTTAGGAAAACAAGGGGTGGGCTTTTGATCTATAGTTTAAGGTGTTTGAGTGGGTAGCTCTTCAAAGATCTTTGGTAGCTTCTGGACCTTTAATAAATCTATTACAAGAACAAAATTTAATGCTACAGCTTTCCCATTAACTTCAGTAATACAATATGAAAAGCACTTTTGAAGTTCAGAAGTTTAAATTGATAATAAATCTAATACCATCTGGCAAAACTGATTACTAGTAACTACTGTACAAATCTTACACAGCACCATCATGATTGCTATCAGGGACAGCTGTAAAATTGAGTGAATACTCCAAAGGTTGTATTAGAGAAAGAATGCCACCAATGATTACTTCTCCAGGCTTATACAAATGCTCTTGGATATTTCTGCATTTTCCTGTCATTTCTGCACAGGCAAAACGAGGGAGCTGCAGCTGCCACAGTAGTAGCAACAGCAAGTGTCTGCATGTAAAAACATGCCTACCCATGTTACACTTGCATAACATAATGTTTCACCACACTCACAGCAGTAACAGTAGATAGTACATTTATCCCTATCCTTCTTGCACAGACCACCCACCCTGTGTGTCACACTGGAACCAGTTCTCATGTGAGCTCAAAATTTAGACTCCTTATTATAAAAAATCTTATTATTCTTGTTGTTGCAGACTAAGGAAATGAATAATAGTGCTTTTCATAATTGCTGAGTAGATAAATACCTCCCTGGTGTCATATATCCTCTGTTCGTTGGAAATAGAGAAAATATCGCCTGCTTCACAGTGAGGTTGGCTGAGCACAATTGCTTTCATTTGCAATATTTAGACCAGGGATAGGGAGCCTGTGATCTTCCAGATGTTGTTCTCCTACAACTGCCTATCTACCATCATCCCTGGTTACTAGCCATGCTGGCTGTGGTTGTTGGAAGGAGAAAATGTTATTCTGCAGGAGAAAATATTGTCTATCCCTTATTTAGGGAGAAATCCTGGGTAGATCACCCCATTTATGCAGGCTGGGAACAGAATGGTTTCTTCTAAATGTGTAGAAAATTTTCTCACGTTTGGAATGAAATTAACCATTGTTTTTGTACATATATGGCATGCCATCAAAACCAGAGGTTTCCTTTAATTCCCATGCCCTTAAAGATAAACCAATGGGAGAAACCATAGTGGGTGAATGGCAAGGGTAAAATACATAAGAAGGAAGAGGTGCTCATAAAAGCTTACTACAACTTTTGACAGCCCTCTTTGAGACCAAACATCCCTTTGTGTATAGTCAGGAAAGTTGTTACTGCACCCTTTCCAGCTGTGTAGAATCAAATGTTGAAAATGTCCTGGAAGGCCTGTAAACACCACTTTTATACTCAATATAAGCCTGGGACTAATTGGTATCTGCTGTGGGAATCATAGAATTGTAGAGATGGAAGGGACCATAAGGGTCATCTAGTTCAACCCCCCCTGCAATGCAGGAATCTTTTGCCCAACATGGGGCTCAAACCCACAACCCTGACATTAAGAATCTCGTGCTCTACTGATGGAGCTATCTTCTCCTAGACGTGCATATATTTATCTGCTTGCTTTGATATATCATTTTTTGTTTGCTTTGATGCTATGCTGAGAGGCACAGACAATACCTATAAAGGCATGTGCCCCATCCTAAGCTGGCCACAACAACCCAGACATGGAGTTGCTTGGCTGGCAGAAACAGATTTTACAAATATTAATATTGCACAGCTTGAAGTGACTGGATGCATGAAAACTGACTCCTTTTGGAAATGAAACATTGTCCAGACCCATGAAAATCTTATTCAAATTTTACTAGCAGAACTCTTCGGAAACAAAACAGAGTACAGTAAATTATACATCCAAAACACCCTTACAATGTCTTGTGCTTCCAGCACAGGCTCAGCAGTTTTTGAAATATCAAATAATTGCAGCAGACCTAGGAACAAAGGTCTGTCTCTTCCCAAAACATCCATTTTAGCCTAGGTATGTTTTCTCCCTCTCTCAGTCAGAGAGGGTCTTTTGCATGTCCTGACTTCACAAAGCCTTGAGACAAAAGACACAAAAGCAACTACATTTACATTCAAAATGAAGACTTGCAACCCAATACCATAATAATAATAATAATAATAATAATAATAATAATAATAATAATAATAATATCTTTATTGTCATCACATTATCTAAGGTTACAACACTCACATATTAGTTTCCAGAAAACAGCAATCATTAACTCAGCAAGAGCTCAGGGTGCCCTCCTTGGCTTTAATATAGCCCTATAAAAAAATCCCCATCTTAAACTTTTTCACCAATACATATTTTGGCATTCTCATTTCCATGTCAATTAAACCACTATCTTTTACACAGACTTGACCCTTCTCTCTCTCATCCCTTCATCTTCTTCCATACCCTATTCCCTCCCCTAATCTGCACAATTGGGTAATTTAACTATTTTCTGCAAGCCTAATAGCCATAGGATCATTTTCAGGAAAGTGGCACTGTTGAAAAGCAAAAGGTTAATAACCTTCCCCACCCCAAACTTCCCTCCACAGCAGCATCATGAATCAGACAATTTCCAAAGCCCATTTGCTGCATATGGTGGTATTTGTTGAGGTGAGGGGTACCCCCCCCCCTTTTCAGCAAGTAAACTTATAATAAAGTCTCATTTACATGAATTGGACTATCTCCCCTAATATCAGTGCACCCTAGTTAGCCCTTTACTTCCCAGCTGCAACACTTAAGAAAATCACTCACATTTTACAGCCAAATTTTCATGTGGGGTGGGGCAGAGGTTTGGAGACCATGGGCCAGATTGGAAGGTACCATTGTTCTAATGTGGCCCTTGAAAGATCCTCACCACTGGTCTACACACGTTTGTGATATACTTTTTATGCCCTTTTTGAATTGCACGACTCATTTGGGGTGGTGTTCAACCCCTGTGCAATGAACTTCTAATTGTGTCCTTCACCTCTTTATTTCTTAGTGTATAGATGAAAGGATTCAGCAATGGAGTCACAACTGTGTTCAAGATGTTGACTACTTTGTTCATATCTGAAGACATATTAGATAGTTTGACATAAAGAAAGATAGTGGATCCATACCAAATGAGCACTACAGCAAGATGGGAGGAACAGGTGGAGAAAGCCTTTTGCTTTCTTTGTGCAGAAGGAATGTGCAGGATGGTATTGATAATGAATATATAGGAAAGAAAGGTGATCACACAGGGACACACAATGACAACAATGGATATAACAAAAGCTACTATCTCAACCTCAAAGGTGCTGGTGCATGAAATAGCTATCCATGAATCAATGTTGCAATAGAAGTGATTGATCACATTGGGACCACAGAAAGTTAACCTTGTGATCAAGATGGCTGGTATAAGAATAATGAGGAATGCACACAGCCAAGAGCCAGCTGCCAGCTGCAAAGAAAGCTGGCTATCCATGATACTGCTGTAACGCAAAGGGTAACATATGGCCAAATATCGGTCATAAGCCATGACAGACAAGAGGAAGTATTCTGTGGACCCTAAGGCAAACACAAAGTAAAACTGAATGATGCAGTTTGTGAAAGAGATGCTTCTGCCCCTCCCCAGAAAGATGGCAAGACTCTTAGGGATAGAAGCTGTTGTGTACCATATTTCTAGGAAGGAGAGATTACATAGAAAGAAGTACATGGGAGTATGGAGACGACGATTTGCTATTACCAGAATGATGATGGCCATATTTCCCAGCAGTGCCATCACATACATGATAAGAAAGAGCATGAAGATGGACATCTGTAAATACTGAGATCCCGGGAAGCCAAGAAGAATGAATTCCATCACATTCGTTCCATTTCTTTCTTTATTCTTCTCTTCCATAATTTTAACTGCTGGGGGGGGGGAATCACCCAATTAACACATTGATAATTCACCAAGGATGTGATGAGGAGTATGCAGACAGAAAAGAGCTACATGACTTGAAACCTTCTGAAGGATCACCTATTGCAATATATGTGTCTTCCTACAGTTTGGTCAGATGCAGAAGCCCTCATCTGGATGATCTTATCATCTAAAGTAAAGTGGGTTGCTGGGGTGAAAAGGCTCGTCTTGGTTGTGGTGCTAATAGGATACTTGCCCAACACCCTTACTGATTTATTTATTTGTTTTTTACTTATTTACATTTCCTCCTCTAAACCACATTTCATCTTTCCAAGATCACATGGTGACTTCCAGTATTCATATTAAAAGAGCAATAAATCAACAATAAAAGAACCAATTTAAGCCATTTAAATAGTATTTAAAACAACTGTTTAAAAAGTAGAGTTATTTACTATTTGCCATTTCATTTGTTTGTATCAATATGCCCAAAGTACCACTTTGAATACACAAAGATTTCCATCTACCCATCCATATATACTCTTCTCCCACTTTTACCACTTACCTTTTTTAATTACTATATACAGGTATATATATGGATTTCTTCTCTTATTCATTCTACTTACACAGTGGAAAACTTGGATAGGTGTGTCCTCTTAAACACATGCTTATAACTGAAATGCAGGTAGCTGAATACTTAAAATTGATATTAAAAAAACCCAACAAGATTCCTTTGAGATTTCTTCTCACTTATGAAAATGTGTTCTAACAGTTCTTACACAACTAAACCAGGAAGGGGGGGGGATGCCTGAAGTCACTTAAAACTTTTTGTATTCTATTATCCCTATGGATTTATATTGCTAGGCTCCCACAGATCCTTCACTACAGAGAATAAAACAGAGGGCCATGACAACACCATGGGATCTGAGATCTAGATAGGTGAATAATGAATATTTATCTCATTAAAATCATAGCCAACTTGAGATTTTACCTTGGCTTTCTAGGATTGGGGGAAAGTACCAAAGGTCACTTAGTTATTTATTTATTTTTTGTTCTGTTCTCTTGATGTTTTATTTGTTGTTATCTTTATCTAGATCTCTCAATATAGAAATTCTAAAAGAGGTCAAGAAAAAGACTGCAGGATATGAAGGAGAGATGCGGCCAATTATAACTAATATGTCACCAATGGGTAAATCATACCCAACAGAGCGGTCATTTCTTTAATAGTCCTTGATAATTCAATTAGCGTGAATTGTATTGAATTTCCTGGTGCACTGAGGGACCACTGGGGCGCATCAGAAGATGGCTGACAATAACATCTCTCCGACCCACACGAGGTAAATTGGAGGCTGTGATGGGAGTAAATAGCCTCCCTACCCCCCCCCCGGATTATGGTGGGGGACTGCCCTTGCCTGCTGTGCCCTATACCACCCCCGAATATGTGGGGATGGGGGCACTAGGCACAATGCCCTCCAGTGGGATTTCGGCACTCCTGGACTCCATCTCTGATCCGCGCCACTAGCTGCAAGAACTTCAAAAGAAATAATTTGGATGAAGCTAATGCACATATTTCAAGGAAGAAGGGGGAGTAAAGACGGCTAACAGAAGAGATCTCTGATAAAACACGAGTCGGAGGAACAAGTATAGATCATGAGAAGATACGCCAAGACTCAGTATGGCAAAGGGACTGATGGGGGAGGGAAAAAATTTCCTTTCTTTCCTTTATGTGATTAAACAAGAATCCCCCCCCACAAGTCAGAAATGTCATTTTAAGGACTTAAGCTGTGGATTTAAGGCTGTGTGGAGATAAACTTTTGAACCAGAGCATGTTTTAAGAAGAGTGTGGAATGTATAAGGGCTTTGGAATGACACAGTTAAAAATACCGTCGCCATATTGGGAAGTTCTGTTGGAGGACTTAAGTCTGAGAGGAGAAATAGAGAAATAGAGCTGTTTTTATATTGTGGATGAAACTCCTCAGTGGGACTAAAGAACGACAGTTCTGTAATTAATGATGGAAAGAGCGCTGTTATCTATGAAGGCGATGATATATGGAAACCATCTCGATTTGAGGACTGGAAGAACGGAAAAACCCGCACAGGATTATTATTGGTGTTTATAGGCTTAAGGAGACTATCAGAAGAGATTATAAAGAAAAAAAGAGAAAATATATGAACAAGATGTAATGTGGAAACAGCAAGATAAGTCTGGATAGAATTATGAACTTTGTTTGGACTGATTTGGACATTAACGCAGTAGCAAGAAGATGATCAGAATCCCCCTTCGGACCTTGAAATATGGGTTCCCTCAACAAAATTTACAATTCGGCTTTGTAATTCGGAATTTATGTGATGTGGTTTGATTTGATGTGATTGGCCGGTTAATAAAAATATTTTTTTTAAAAAAATGGATTTCTTGGTGCACCTTTTGGAACTCTTATATTCCTAACTTCCCAGTTCAGTTTGCTTCCTTCATTTAATTAGCACAACTTTTCAGGCACACTGCCACTGCACGGTCATGTTAGTAATCCTTCTACTTCTTTGGCTTCAGCCAATCAGTTAAAAAGATGGAATGTCAACATCTTTTACATCCAATTTACTGTAAATGCCTTTCTCTTTCCAAGTACCTAACACAAAGGATGCTGGGAAGAAGGGTAAGAAGAGGCATATAAGAGATAAATCCATAATGAACCTTTGTATAATTTCAAAATGAGGAGAGAGAGAGAGCCCTGGTCCACACCCTTCTCTAGTACATTTGCAAGCTTGGAATATGCCTTTGGACTGGGATAATAGTTCCTTCCTACTTGGATGAAGGGAGGTGGTGTATGTCAAAACTACTGTCCGGACATATTTACCTATATTTACCCACTAGTTCAGTTCACAGTTCAATTTAAGTTCATCCTAATGATCCTCAACATTTTCTTCCATCATTCGGAATATTACAAGCAGTGTCAAACATACCTGAGAAGATGGTAAGAAGAAGAAAACTCTCACACAGTTGAATATCAATTACTTAATTTATTTTCCCCAACAATTATGATCTTCAAACACCCAGCAGAGTTTCTCCCTTTAGAGTTTCAGGCCTCTTGTGACTGATCTACATTTATTTGTATGCACAAGCCCTCCTAACCTTATAGAATAAAGCTTTTCTCTCTCTCTTATACATTGGTTATTTGGAATTCAGTTTACTTCACAGAAGACTAATGTAATTTTTGATGAGAATGGTATAAGAAAACTGGCAAGTGTCAGAAGCAAAAATGGCCAACACTTCCACTATCTCAGTATATTCCCTTTTTTGTTTTTTTGTTTTTTTATAAATATTTATTGAAATTTTCATATTATTACAAAATGAAAAAGAAAAAGAAAAAATACAAAAATAAAATACAGTTAAAAACAATTCCAACTTTTTGTCACTTGTCTTTCATTAACTTATTTCCCGACCTCCTCATACCTCCCTTTTTTGTATTCCAATTCAAATTTATTTCATTCAGCAATTTCTTTCCCTCCTTCTTACACCCTAGTCATTAATCTGAATGTATATTTCTAATAACCTTAAATTTTAATCCATTTAGAAAAATCCAATTTCTTTTTTTTTATATTCCTTTAACCTTTTAAGGTTAAAAGGTTAAAAGTATATTCCCTTTTTTGGTGATCATGAATTTGGTTAGAAAAGACATACAAACACTATAAAACACCAGAATCTAGCCATCTAACTATGACAGCTGCTGTAAAGGTACAACTTGGTACATTGAGAATGGACAGAACATGGTAGTGGAGTCTTGATCTGATTCCAGAATAATGTGATCAGTAAATCTAACAGCCAAAAGCCAGTTCTGACATGGTTTACTGGTCCAACTGGCTTAAACTTAAAATTAGTAGCCAATATTAAGCCACAAAGTTAATTTCCTGCAGTAAACAATAGTATAAAGGTATATAAAATGTACATGTAACAAAATAGAATAAAGAAACACCCCATGTTCAATTATTCCTTTTCTTGGTTAGCAGATTCTTGGTATTGAGATCAGCCCTGAAAACAATGACGTAACACTTGGGGAAGAAAATGCAAGCCAACAGCCCGGTATTGGAGGCCAAAATGGCAAAAAGCTCCACAGCCACAATGTGTTTTCCCTTTGTGCTCAAATAACCAGGAATAAAGGAGATCCAAACACTGCAAAACACCAACATGCTGAAGGTGATAAACTTGGCTTCATTGAAGGTGTCTGGCAAGCTTCTGGCTAAGAAAGCTACAATGAAGCTGAAGAGGGCCAGGAAGCCAATGTAGCTCAAGACACAATAGAACATGGTGATGGAACCTTCATTGCATTCCAGTATGATCTTCCCAGCCTGTGAGTACATGTCAACATCTGGGAATGGTGGAGAAGACAACAACCATGCAATACAAATACAAACTTGTTTGAGGGAGCAGGAAAGAACAATGGAAATAGCCACTTTTTGGCCCAGCCATGTCCTCATCCTGTTGCCTGGCTTTGTGGCCAAGAAGGCCAGGATCACAAGGATTGTTTTTGCCAACACGCAAGAAACTGCCACAGAGAAAATGATGCCAAAAGTCATTTGTCGGAGAAGGCAGGACACCTTCCCAGGTTTGCCAATGAAGAGCAAACAAGAAAGATAGCACAACAGGATGGCAATGAGAAGAACACAGCTGAGGTTCTGGTTGTTGGCTTTGACAATGGGCGTGTTCCAATTCTTTACGAAGGTTTGTAACACAAAACAAGTGATCACAGCAAAGGAAAGAGCAACACTAACCAAAACAATCCCTAAGGGCTCTTGATAGGATAGGAAAGATATAACCTTAGGAATACACTGGTCATGGTTCTCATTTGGATAGTGATCTCCTGGGCACATGATACAATGAAGTGCATCTGAAAGTGATAAAGAAGATATATCATATAAAATACACTTCTTGTTTATGTGAAAGTGTTGAAATATTGTAATACATAATTAATGGTAATGAAAACATCTCAATCCACTTATTTAAATGGAGATATTTTGGATATATATTGAATATAAAACAATTTTTAATGAAATTCTCTTCTCTTCAAACCAGGGATAGAATTATTTGTTATTATTACTACTACTACTCTTTGCAGAGGGCTATATTCAGCAAAGTACCTCAGGGTGACCCAAAGCAATGGTCAGTAAAAAATAAATTTATTAATAAAGAAAAAAAAATCCTCCCAGCTGCATGTTGATTAAACATAACTCTCCCTGAACCTTTGAGTAACTGAATGAAGGATGGGTTTGGTGGTTCCCATATTGGTCCAGGGTGGATTGCCCTGAATTGGAACCCTAGTTTTGCTGCCACTGGGTAGCCTTACATATTATAGATCTATATTAAGAATATTTTCACTATATTGGGAAATCTGCAGTTCTCTGCATGACTACATAAAATACATAAACGCTGACTTGGAAAAAAACTGCATACCACAGTTTCTTGAGGACCTGATTAGGATTAAGAAATCTGCTCCACTTCCTGGTGGGGAGGAGTTGCAATGGACCGCGTGGCCACCCACTCCCCACCGGGTGCGTGGGACTTTGTCTCCTGTTGCCCGGGGGATCCCGGCCACGTCAGAGCCTGGCCAGCCAATCTGTTGGCCAGGGGGGCGTGGCCGGGTCTGTTTAAGCAGAGGCACGAGCCAGAGGGCTTCCTCTTTGGCTTGCTTCCTCAATCCAGTCGGATATCGCTGTCTCCGCTCCTCCATTGTTCTCTTGGGCTTTGGCTGCCCGCTGAGAGCGCTTTGGGATTTTTGCTGCTTGCCTGCTGCTGCTGAGCCATGTGTGCTGCTTCACCTCTACAGATCAACAGCCGGCTGCCAAATTACTCAGGAGCAGTGCAGAGGAGTGCGGATTGGTTTTTTGGGCTCCCTGCCGCCTGCCCGTGCTCCAGTGCCCAAGTTGGTGATTGGGTAAGTCGGACTAGGTCCGGGGGGGGGGGCGGATTGTTTCTTCTTTGCCTTGCTAATTGGGTTGGGAACGTCTTGCCCGCGGAGCCCCAGTTGGCTCTGTTTTGTTAGCGGCACCTACCTGGAGTCCTCCTGCTCAGCTCAGCCAGCTTTGCATTGAATGCACAAGGCTTTCCAGCAACCACGTGCTGTGTTTGTTTTTCCCTTGCCTTGGGGTCCTTCCAGCGGCAACGGTTGCCCCTTGGGGTCCTTCCGGCGGCAACGGCAGCCATCACCTGCCCCTCCAAGCTTAAGAGTATTCTGTTAAAGGAATCTGGGGGTGTTGATCTTGTCCGAAGCCCGGGTTGGGGGCTAGGGCCATGACACAACCCCGATGGGAACACCAGGGGGAGCTCGAGTTGGTATGCATCGACAGGGCTCCCCCTTCCGGTGGTTTACCCTTACCGGACTTCCTGCACATTGGGCAGAAATCAGATATCGTCGGGGCCACACAATGCCTAAGCCAATACCGCTCACATGCTGTAATCAATAAAGTTTTGGCCAAATTTGCCCAATAACATTAACCTAATATCCGTGTCCTTGTGTGTGTTATTTCTCAACGAGGGAGTGGCTTTGGGGTCTTGACACGCAATACACCACACAAAGAGAAGTTTTCCTACTGCACTTTGGTCTTGACAAGATATAAAACATGGAACTCTTTTGAAAATTTCCCTGTACATATTTGTGTACTGCCACATACCTTTCTCATTAGAAATCATGTATTCTGGGCACGGAGAGCAGTCATAGCAACAGGCTGATTTCCCTTCTTGAATTACCTTGCTGTGCCCAATATTGCAGCTTTCAACACATATGGAAGGAGGTGGCATCTATTCAGGAAAAAAATACATGACCATACTTACCTCAGGAACCCTGCCCTTCCACATGAAACAGTCCACCACTTACATTCATCTTCAAAGGCCCAACCTTATGTCCTGTCCTTGTATGAAAACATAGAATGGTGAGCAAGACAGGGCATTTTCAGCAGTGATGCTGATGTAATGGAATATCCTCTCCCCTCAAAAATGGGATCCACACAATTCCTGTATCTGATACTTTTCTAGTATTATTTCTGAAAGGGGTAGCAATTTCAAATTGCTTTTAATGTTTAACATTTTAACCTGCTGTTTTATATTTTTCCTGTAGGAATTCATACCTGTTTTATTCACATCTGTAAGCTGCCTGGCTTTGAAACAAAAAGGCAGTCGATGATTATGGTGATAAATGTGTGAAATAATTAATGTGGTAAACACTGGGGGTCTTATGTTAAATAAATCAGTCCTAACCCCAAGAGAAAGAACTCTGAATTGTGATGTGCTGGAGCAGTTAAAAGTGGAGTTCAAGTAAAAATTCACTCTGCATTAACATTTGATATTTTCAGTAGCATATCAAATTTCAAATCCATTTTTAAAAATGTAGTTAAAATTATTATAACTGAAGACTACCAAATTAAAATTCTAAAGATGTCATGGAAAATACTCAAGCAGTTGCAACCCATTCAACAACTTCAACAAGATAAGTTAAGTGCCAACCGTTTTGTTCCACTGATTTGTGACATAGGTGAGACTGGCTGACAAATTGCAGCCTTGCTATGTGGATGGCAAAAACCACAGAAACCTAGTCCAATTTACATAGTGAATAAAACACGTTCCCAGCTCTGTTAACCAGTGACCAACATCTGTCCAGATCAAAATGAGCTTAAATGAGGGAGGGTGAGTAGCTCAATTAGCAACTGAAAAATGAAAGCAGCAACAGCCCAGGTCTCCTTTTCCAGCCCAGAAACAGACTAAGGGAGCACACTTTCCCATCTGGGTCTTGCTCTGCCCCTGAGAGCTTCTCAAGGGACCAGATTGGCTCTCATAGCATGCAAAGGACCAAACCTTGCTAGCCAGAAAGCAACCTGACTTCCAGCTGCTTGCTGCAGTGAGAGTGCAACCTAGCCTGCTGTGGAGGGACAGTAAACCTGCATTTATGGGAGAGAAGCCTAGTTTTATTACACTAGTCTAACACTATGGGTATCAGAGAGTACTCAAGACAAACTGAATATGGCCCAGGAAGCATCTCCATTCCATTAAGATAAACAATTTATTTCTACCATTCTTAATCTTTGATTCCACACAACGGCATCTTGGATAATGCTGAAGTTCTGACTTGACGAAACACTTCCAACCAAGACTTTTAGGTAGGACTGGTTAGGGAAAGTGACCCAGTTGATGATATCATATCCAGCTGACATTTCCTTGTTCTCAAACAAGACTTCTTGGGCAGCTCCATTGTTAAAATGGATGTTTTCCAGGAAAGGATGGAGCTAGATTGGGATAAAACAGAATAAAGTTTATAAAGTGCCATCCATAGTTTCTGTGTGCTCCATCTGGCATTTGATCATGTAGAAGCATTGGACCTGAAATAAAGTTCAGAGGAATCAAATTCAGAGGCTTTCTGTCCCTTTATCTCCACACAGTAAAATAGTAGAAGAGTGGATTAATTTCGGATCTTGACTGAGAGAAACTGCAACAAATATTTAAAATGAAATCCATTTTCTCAGTATGCTCTCTCAGCAATCTACAGCTCTACCACTGTTGACATGAACTGCACAGCAGACTCCCACCAGTTCCTCATAGGTTTACCAATACTTAGGACAACCAAAATGTTGCCAGATAGTGAGGAAACTTCCATATTCTCCAGAGCTCTTTGTTAGATAGTGTTTTTTTTGGGTGGAGGTGTGTGGAATGTTCCCATAGAGTACTTTGGTCCTGTCTTTTCTTCTGGTAATCTGATGCAGTAGCCATCCTGTGTTGAACCATGCTAAGCTTGGTAGCCATCGGGTGACTGATGCTTTTCCAAATTCCAAACCTTAAAGTGATTCTTTACCTGCCATGGCTGGACATCCACATGCTCCAGTTTGCTTTTATGCAACATAGTTCTTGGTTTGGAAAGGTATCTGGCATGCAAAGCATGTGCCACAGCATAGACAGCATTGTAGATACCAAAGCTCTCACCAGACATATCCATCTCAAAAACCTTGGCAGGAAGATCCTCTAAATCCCCCTCTCTACACCTTTCACACCGTAGCAGTGCTAATTGCCAGAACAAACAGAGGAACATCATTAGTGTCTTATGAAGCTTTACATTATGAAGAAATTCCCTGAATCCTGGCACTGTATCTGCATGGACTGAGAAAGAAAAGGCACCAAAGAATATGTTTCTGCCAATCAGTTCTCCATTGGGTAATGTGCTGAAATACCACCCGAGGGGCATGATCCAAACCTTTCCTATTTTGCTCATCACATTGATTTCATTTGCTTCCATCAACTGTGCTAGAGTATTAAGCAGGAATGCATCCACCTTGAGAACAATCACATTGGCATCAGCTGAAACAAGTGTTTGTATTAAGTCCTTGATTCTTACAATGTAATTCAATTGCACGTCATTATTAAGAATAAAGTTAATTATTCTTTCCCTTTTCAGAAAGGCCATGCATATACTGTTCTGGGCAAACAAGGGTGTTAGTTTCTTCACAAAACTTTCCCCAGCATCATCATCAGATACAATAAGGCCAATCCATGTCCATCTGAAATGCAGAAGAAGCTGAATGATCCCCATAAGGTAGGTACTTTCCCTTGGTGCCATCCGGTACAAAAAAGGGAAATCACTTTTGCCTCTTTCTGTAGCTTCAAATGAACCAAAAGTGAGCTAATGAACAGACAGACAAAGTATATATTAAAACTAAAAGAAAAATAAACCTGCCTTTATTATAAGCAACTGCACCCAATGGAAACCATCCATGTGATCATTGTGGTCACACATTACATTCAACAAGAGTAAAGGTAAAGGTACCCCTGCCTGTACGGGCCAGTCGTGTCCGACTCTAGGGTTGTGCGCTCATCTCACTTAAGAGGCCGGGAGCCAGCGCTGTCCGAAGACACTTCCGGGTCACGTGGCCAGCGTGACGAAGCTGCTCTGGTGAGCCAGCACCAGCGCAGCACATGGAAATGCCGTTTACCTTCCCGCTATAAAGTGGTACCAATTTATCTACTTGCACTTAGGGGTGTTTTCGAACTGCTAGGTGGGCAGGAGCTGGGACCGAAGGACGGGAGCTTACCCCGCCACGGGGATTCGAACCGCCGACCATACGATCGGCAAGTCCTAGCCACTGAGGTTTTACCCACAGCGCCACCCGCGTCCCATCAAAAAAAAATAAACCTGCCTTTATTATAAGCAACTGCACCCAATGGAAACCATCCATGTGATCATTGTGGTCACACATTACATTCAACAAGGATACAGTCTGTGTATTTGTGTGTTAAGCTATGAACTCATACCCTTATTCACATGCAATTTTCAATGAGTGTATGGTCTGTGTCCCACTAATGCACTAATTTTCATGAATGTGCAAATAATGATAGAATGTTTTCTTTTTGATTTAAAGAAAAACTGAAAAAAAAATATTCAGAGGAAAATGTTTTAGATAATTCAACTCAAATATAGTCATTACATGTGTTGATACAGATCATGTCTCTCTGTTATAGCCAGCACCTTGTATATGTAGCTAAAGGTAAACATAAAGGTAAAGGTACCCCTGCCCGTACGGGCCAGTCTTGACAGACTCTGGGGTTGTGCGCCCATCTCACTCAAGAGGCCAGGGGCCAGCGCTGTCCGGAGACACTTCCGGGTCACGTGGCCAGCGTGACATCGCTGCTCTGGCGAGCCTGCACCAGCGCAGCACACGGAAACGCCGTTTACCTTCCCGCTATAAAGCGGTACCTATTTATCTACTTGCACCCGGGGGTGCTTTCGAACTGCTAGGTTGGCAGGCGCTGGGACCGAACAACGGGAGCGCACCCCGCCACAGGGATTCGAACCGCCGACCTTTCGATCGGCAAGTCCTAGGCGCTGAGGCTTTTACCCACAGCGCCACCCGCGTCCCTAAAGGTAAACATACAGACCAACTATTTATAACCTTAGTGATGGATTTATTATGCTTTATTAGTTGTTCTATGATACTTCCAGTATGGGTGCATGAGGCCCTTCTCTGTTTGTCCCCTCCATGAGAGGTCTGGAGGGTGGCAACACAAGAAAAGGAATTTTCTGCAGTGGCTTCCCATATGTGGAATGGTCTCCCTGGAAAGGTTTGCCTGGCACCTTCATTAGACATCTTCAGGCACCAAGCCAAAACATTCATCTTCAACCAGGCCTTTGGCCTTTAACTATTTTTAGCCTTTTAGAAGTGAGAGGGATGTTTATAATATATTTCTTGTTCACTCTTGGTTTTAATGTATCTTCGTGTGTGGTGGGTAGGGGGGTTCTTCCTGTTGGCCTGTTTGTAAGGCATTTTGGGTTGCCCTGGCAGAAAATTCAGTGAAGAATAATAATAATAATTTATTATTTATATCCCGCCCATCTGGCAGGGTTTCCCCAGCCACTCTGGGTGGCTTCCAACAAAATATTAAAATACAGTAGTGCATCAAACATTAAAAGCTTCCCTAAACTGGGCTGCCTTCAGATGTCTTCAAAAAGTCTGGTAGTTGTTCTTCTCTTTGACATCTGGTGGGAGGGCGTTCCACAGGGCGGGCGCCACTACCGAGAAGGCCCTCTGCCTGGTTCCCTGTAACTTGGCCTGTCACAGCAAGGAAACTGCCAGAAGGCCCTTGGCACTGGACCTCAGTGTCCAGGCAGAACGATGGGGGCTGGAGACGCTCCTTCAGGTATACTGTACCAAGGCTGTTTAGGGCTTTAAAGGTCAGCACTAACACTTTGAAGCCAATGTAGGTCTTTCAAAACCAGTGTTATGTGGTCTCAGTGGCCACTCCCAATCACCAGTCTAGCTGTCACATTCTGGATTAGTTGTAGTTTCTGGGTCACCTTCAAAGGTAGCCCCACATAGAGCGCATTGCAGTAGTCCAACCAGAGCATGCACCACTCTGGCGAGACAGTCCACGGGCAGATAGGGTTTCAGCCTGCGTACCAGATGGAGATGGTAAACAGCTGTCCTGGACACAGAATTGACCTGCGCCTCCATGGAGAGCTTCGAGTCCAAAATGACTCCAAGGCTGGGCACCTGGTCCTTCAGGGGCACAGTTACCCCATTCAGGACCAGGGGACCACTGGAAATCATTGACCAATGCAACCAAGACAGTTTCAGGCCCACGATGAGGCCTGAATCCCAACTGGAAGGGATCCAAATGGTCCGCATCTTCCAGGCATGCCTGGAGTTGTTCAGCAACCACTCACTCAATCACCTTGCCCAAGAAATAAACAACAATCATGTAGCCTGCATGTAAACGACATCATTTATACATATATTGATATGCACAAACCTGTGGAAACTTATATTTACTTAAGAGGATGGCCATCTGCATAGAGTGTTCTGAACTGAATCCCCCAATAACAGACAATGCATTTTTCCTCTCACACCTGTAATTCGGCATATTCTTTTTCTGCTTAAAGAGTAGATCCAGGATGACCTCGTATGTTCTTCTGGAGTTAAACAGGTTGTCATAGATATCGAACCCCAGTGTGATGTTGGGCAGGAGCCGTGTGTTGTCATTGATCTCATTAATGGCAAAAATCAAGGCAAAGACATGTTGATAGTATTTCAACTTTGTTCTGTAATGAGGTTGACAGTGAAACTTAGAGACATCAATTAGAGAGAACATAAATTGCTATTAGCAGCAGAGATATCTCTTTAAAAGAGATGCCACACACATCCAAACAAGACTGAGAAATGCAGGTTAAGATCAGAAAAAACTGAATCAAGGGAATGTATTTTGAATCATCATGTATGAACAGAGTTGCTCAACTGAAGCAGGGTGAGGGGGAAGGATAATATTTGATGATAAATCTGGGACAGACGAAGCCACATTTAAATACTTTAAATCATGGACAACTCACTGCGGGTATGAGAAAGGGAGGTTAAGATAAGAAAATAAATGTGGAACAGAGGAATGTATTATGATTCAGAATGTGAGAGGAGAGTTAGACCAATGGGGAATAGGGAGAATATTTCTTTGTAAATCACTGGCCTTTGGATCGACTGGACTTAATATTTGAAACATTGGATGGAGCTGCCTTTCTTCAGTAATAGTAGTGGGGATTCTCCATTCCTTTCTCTACTTCCCTTTCTTGCTCTCCTGGCTCTGCTTGTCATGTAAGAGAGATACAGTGAATTGACTCAGCTTTGTACAACAGACTGTTTTAAAGGGCTACACCTAGGAGAATAGGGTGGGGTCAAAATCCTTCCTATTATGGAGGCTCTTTGGGGTAACAGTTTCCACCACTTGGGGGTTGCATTTTGACCCCAAACCTGTGTTTTACAGCCTAGATTTATTCAAAGATATTAAGGAACTGCTATGAAGATTTCTCACTGGGAAATCTGGGAGTGGAAAGGACAAAAGTGAAGTTTAACAAAAAGCTATTCTGATAAAAAGGTTTCATGCAGAGTGTGAACTTATGGTCCCAACTCTAGTTCTTTCCAGGGTCACTTATTCAGGGGTGCCAACTTAAATAAAATATTGTGGGGGCCCAGGTAAGCCCCACCCTGCATAACTGCTCACATGATGCAGTGCACACACACCATTTGAATGGGAATGCCTATCAACTTGGGGGGAGGAGCTCCTAGGAGTTGGCTGCTATGCACTTATTCAAAGTCAGAAAAGCTTATCCAGATTGGATTTTAGGAATTCAGGGATTTGAATGCTCGCCACTCCTTTAAGGCAAATCTACCTAGGCACCAAATGTAGTTCCTGGGTGTTTATTAAAAGCAGAAATTTGAACGATACATTTTCCTCATTAACTTCAGTTAAACCCTTTGAAAAATTAGCTGTTTTGGACATTCCACAAACACACCTGCAATGTGACTGTTGTCAAATGTAATGTTGGCAAATATGAATATGAGTTATTAAAAAAAAGACTGTGCAAAACTTACAAAGGAGCATCATGACTTCCATCTGGAGCAACTTTAAAATTGAGCAAATATACCCCAGGTTGACTTAAAGAAAGAACCCCACCAATCACTACTTCTCCAGGCTTATACAAATGGTCTTGGGTGTTAATGCATGCTCCTGTCATTTCACTACAGGCAAAAGGAGGAAGCTGAAGCTGTAACAATAGCATCAATAACCAGCATCTTGGTTTAAAGACAAGCCTACCATGCTGCAATTGAACCATAGCATGCTTTGCCACACACACAGCAGGGATAGAAGATGGTCAGTTTGTCCTTCCTGCATTTATCTCTGCGTTCTCGTCTGTAAGTGGCACATTGCATCCAGCACTTGTGTGAGGTCAACATTTCTGTTTTAATTTTTGTCACAGATGAAGTAAAGCTAATAATAGTGCTTCACATAATTACAGAGTAAATTAATTTCTCCCTGATGTCACCTATGCTGTTTGTGATAACCAAATAATTTTTTCCCCAGACTCAACCAGGTTTCCACCTGCTTCAGTGAAGTTACAATGTTTGATGGTTTTGGTAAAAGAAGTGGATGAAGTTCCAAGCTTTTCCGAGGCAAAGGTGAAGGACCCCTGGACAGTTAAGTCCAGTCAAATTTGACTATGGGGTGCAGAGCCCATCTCACTTTCAGGCCTAGGAAGACAACGTTTGTCCATTTTTCCAGTCATGTGGCGAGCATGACTGAACCACTTCTGGTGCAATGGGACACTGTGACAGAAGTTCTTTCATCTTGTACCCACACTCAATTCCATCCACCTTTGTCTAATGAGTGAAGCCTTTCCCCCGTTTAAATAATGCCTTATGTAGTACTTGTTTCTTGTCCAGTATCCTATTTAAGCCACACGATCTTGTCATTTTGCCACTATGAGTAAGCCTGACTAGTTCTTCTTCTTCTTCTTCATATCCCTGCATTCCCTTTCAAAGAATAAAATGGGGCCCTACAAAAAAAGCTGGCTCATCTAATGGCAATTAAGATTCAGGCAATTTAAGCTGTCTGTTACGAGAAGCGCAAAAAGTGTACTAGTACAAAAAAAGACACATAAGAAATAAATTTGCATTCAGTCATTACTTTCATGGGGTTAGCAGTTTACTAAGTCCAGTAAAAAAGTGCTTAATGGTAATACAATAGAATACAATACAATACAAGTAGGAAACAAAAACTGGTCAATCATTTGCTGTTTGAGTTATCAGCATCTTAGTATTGCTCAGTCAATTTTATTGTATATAGCCAAATGCCTTTATAATGGACAGCAAAGAATAAAAGGGAAACTTTCATCTAAAATCATACAATTCAACCTGTAGCAGTTTACAACCTAAAAAAATTACAACATTAAAAATTAAAATTGGAGTGCATTCACATAGCTGGAACGGAGTTTCTTGGCTGCTAACACAAAATTGGCTACCTGGTGTGTAATGTATAAGTGTTTATCTGCTAGGAGTTCAACTGTGTCTTCCTGTGTGGATTACCCTGCAAGCCAATTAAGAATTGGCGATATAAATTTTCCTGTGGTCGTTGTATACAGGGGACAAATCAGCAGATAGTGTGTGATGTCCTCTACCTGATGGCATCCATATATACATTTGCAATCCATATGGGGAATTCTTCAATATCTCCCCTCTAAATTTGCTGAGGGCATCTGTTGGAATCCGAGTTCTACAAAGAACCTGCATAGTTTTGGGAATGTCAGAATTGGGCCTTGAGTGATTTGCTTTAATTTGAAGGTACCAAGTAGAGTAACGACCTGCAGCGATGGATGGCATCCTCGTCCTGGTTGGCATCCTGATCAAAAATCCAATTTCTAAGGTCATGTGGGCAAAGGGCTAAGTAGTTATCCATCTGAAGCTTATAAGACCTAAGCTTATCTTGGCACTTTTGTGCCCAGCCCCCTGTCCTTAGTTGCTCTAACCAAAGCTTAGTAAGGTTATGATCCTCAAAGGCATTTAGTCTGTGCCAGTATCTCAGATAGACTAGATCAATTCTGGCTACTAGCAAGGGAGGCCCAACTCAGTTCTGAGGTGGGCTACTGGTGTCCTGCAGGGAAGCCCCAAAATCTGCCTCATAAATTTATTTTGTAGGACTTCTATTTCAGCTTTAACACCAAATTCATCTTAGTATTGAGATTGGCCCTGAAAACAATCATGTAACATTTGGGGAGAAAGATACAAGCTAATGCACAGTTTACTAAGTTCAGGAAAGAACTTTTAAATGGGACCCCCACCCCCAAAAAACATGTAGCAAACAAAAACTGATCAATCATTTCCTTTTTTGGTTAGCAGCACCTTGGTATTCAAATCAGCCTTGGGGGAAACGATGCAACATTTCATGTGGGAGATGTAAGCCAATACCCCAGTGTTGGAGGCCAAGATGGCAAAAACCTCCACAGCCATTATATATTTTCCCTTGATGCTTAGGTAACTTGGAATAAATGAGATCAAAACACTGCAAAACACCAACATGCTGAAGGGGATAAATTTGGCTTCATTGAAAGTGTCAGGCAATATTCTAGCTAAGAAAGCTACAGTGAAGCTGATCATGGCTGGAAAATCCATGTAGCCCAAAATGCAATATAACATGATAATAGAACCTTCATTACATTCCAGCAATAAAAAAGCAATATATCACCAAAGTGAACAGATTGCAGGAATTACATATTTGGATGAAAGAATGGAGATTTAACAGGCAAAATCAGGCCATCCTTTTTCCAGTTAGCAGGTTCTTTTTGTTGAGATCAGCCCTGAAAATAATGATGTAACACTTGGGGAAGAAGATGCAAGTCAACAGCCCAGTATTGGAGGCCAAAATGGCAAAAAGCTCCACAGCCACAATGTGTTTCCCCTTGGTGCTCAGATAACCAGGAATAAAGGAGATCCAAACACTGCAAAACACCAACATGCTGAAGGTGATAAACTTGGCTTCATTGAAGGTGTCAGGCAAGCTTCTGGCTAAGAAAGCTACAATGAAGCTGAAGAGGGCCAGGAAGCCAATGTAGCCCAAGACACAATAGAACATGGTGATGGAACCTTCATTGCATTCCAGTATGATCTTCCCAGTCTGTGAGTGCATGTCAACATCTGGGAATGGTGGAGAGGACAACAACCATGCAATACAAATACACACTTGTTGGAGGGAGCAGGAAAGAACAATGGAAATAGCCACTTTTTGGCCCAGCCATGTCCTCATCCTGTTGCCTGGCTTTGTGGCCAAGAAGGCCAGGATCACAAGGATTGTTTTTGCCAACACGCAAGAAACTGCCACAGAGAAAATGATGCCAAAGGTCATTTGTCGAAGAAGGCAAGACACCTTCCCAGGTTTGCCAATGAAGAGCAAGCAAGAAAGATAGCATAACAGGATGGCAATGAGAAGAACACAGCTGAGGTTCTGGTTGTTGGCTTTGACAATGGGCGTGTTCCAATTCTTTAGGAAGGTTTGTGTGACAAAACAAGTGACCACAGCAAAGGAAAGAGTAAAACTAACCAAAACAATCCCCAAGGGCTCTTGATAGGATAGGAAAGATATAACCTTAGGGATACAGTGGTCATGGATCTCACTTGGATAGTGATCTTCTGGGCACATGGTACAATGAACTGCATCTGAAAGGTATAAAGAGAATATATCATTGAAATAACACTCTTTGCTTTAAGCAGGAAGGATTAAATCTCGTAATGCTTTGTGAATGCTGGACAAAAATGGTTCAATCCAAATGTTTTAATGAAGGTGTCTCAATTCCAAATATATACTAAGCACGGAACAAAGCCTAAAGACAGGAGGGTTACATTCAGCAAGGTACCTCAGGGTGACTTGAAGAAATGATCATTAAATAATAATAATCTTTTTGGTGGGGCAATAAGACCTCACTACTTGTCATAAGGTGGGGCCCAGGCTTTGGGGCTATATCTTGTCATGCCCTTTGGAAAGGGAAGTGTTTGGCTTTGCCAGGCAGAGTCAGCCCACCATGTGCCTGAGTCAAACTGAGCCAGTTGCCTCAGGCAGCAGACAGGGCACATCTGGGAGGTGGGACAGAATGTCCCTCCCCCCACCACCACCCATGTTGCCCTCGAGGGGAAAGGTCCCTCTACCACTGGCTGGGAAGAGTGGGGCCACTGCTGCCACCACCTGTTCCTTTCCATCTCTCCCCCCCCTCCCACCTTCTTCAGGATGCTGGGGCTGATTTCTCAGGCAGCAGCAGAGGTGGCAGCAAGGGGCAGATTTTATGAATAAAATGTTAAAATCATCACTTGTGTCTTGCTTCTTTATTTCTGGGTCTGGTTGCAAAGCACAACCGTTTTAACTTAAGTGTGTCCATTGGCAAAAATATCCTGAAAACTGATTCACCAATAATGTTCCAATATATCCCCTTGCAATCATGATTCAAAACTCTGAAGGCTGATTCAGGACAATAGTCCCAGGGTGGATCTATGCTCATCGTTTTTAATGTTAAGGAAGGGTTAAGAAATGGTTTCGATAATGTAGATGAACACATGATGTCCTTTTTACATTCATAATGTGTTATCACCTTGTCTTTTTATCACTTAATGAATAATCATTTTATGCTGCGATATTGGTAAGACACTGCTCATATGTCCCTATGTAGCATTTTACCTTCTTTTTTTATGTCATTGAAACTCCCATCCCCCTCCAATGGTATTTGAGGGGCACAGAAATCAAAGACAAGGGAGGGATGGAAAGATGGGAGGGAGGAAGAATTAAAATGTGACACCAGAGGAAAAAGCAGAGCAACCAGTGACCAGGAGCAGGGAAAGAAACAACATTTAGGAAAATGGTGTGGCCAGATATTATTTAAATTAGATGCAAAAACCAAGGTATAAAACATGTTAATTAATAAGTATGCCCTGTGATGTTTTAAAACAACATATCTATCATTATTCTAATAATGGGAAATAACATTAAACAGGTCAGTGTAGATCCAGCCCTGGACATTGTTGACCACTGAACTACAAATGGCTCTATCAAGCAGGAGCTGGTTTCCTGAAATGCTTTTCAGTTGAGATGTCAAACGTGCCCAGTGAAAGGCATTCCATTGTTGGTGGCTTTCCTGTAGAGAAGCAGCTTGCAAAAGTGCATTAAGCACAAAGCAGGTTTGACACCTCTGCTGAACAACTGAAATGTGAATCTTGAGTGGTGTATGCTTGCTTCTTTGCAAGCAACTTCTTTGCTGTCAAGCCACATGTAAAGGAGCAGGATTGGCACCTCTGCTGAGCAACCGTTCAGTAGAAGCCCTGATCGTACCTGTGGCAGGGTGCTGCGATGCAAGAAGCTTGTCAGAGAATTGAACTCCTGCTCCTAGTCTGGAGGTTGCTGGAGAGGAAAAGCAATATATTGGTACCTCGGGTTAAGTACTTAACTCGTTCCGGAGGTCTGTACTTAACCTGAAACTGTTCTTAACCTGAAGCACCACTTTAGCTAATGGGGCCTCCTGCTGCTGCCGCACCACCGGAGCACAATTTCTGTTCTCATCCTGAAGCAAAGTTCTTAACCTGAAGCACTATTTCTGGGTTAGCGGAGTCTGTAACCTGAAGCGTATGTAACCTGAAGCGTATGTAACCCGAGGTACCACTGTAGTTCCTTCCTGCTCTCCCTTCCCGGTTACATCTTCATTAAAAATAAGTTCCTCCCTAAAATACTTCAGAACCAGGTTAAAGGTAGAGCAGGTGGTTAACCCTGATTCAAGAGCCCTGGATTGAGGCTTAGTATTGTATGTTAGTGCATAGCCCTGCACACTACAGAACTATACTGATAATTCTTTTGCTATGTTGATAAATCCTCAGTAGTGCCAGTCTGCATAAACACGGACTTGCAAATTGTAATTTCTCAGGGACCTGAATAGAATTAGGAATGCACTGCAGATGGAAGAGTGTTTTTTACTTTTTCCTGCTGTGCTGTGGTCCTGATAAAGTATAGAACACAAAACTCATGTTTCTAAAATTTATTGTACACTGTCACATACCCTTCTTGTTAGAAATCATGTTTTCTGAGCATGGAGTGCAGTCATAGCAACAGGCTGGTTTTCCTTCTTGAACTATCTTACTGTGTCCAATATGGCAGCTTTCAACGCATATGGAACGTGGTGGCACCTATTCATTAAAAAAAAAGGGGGGGAAATAGAATGCATGAACCTTGTCCTCAAACATAGGCCAGCCCATCACTTCTGTCCTTGCATGAAATCTGATGTGGTTAGGGTCTTTTTAGTGGTGGGAAATGGGGAAACAATGAAAGCAAACTATAAGGGATGTTTAAAGATATGTAGCAGCCTATATTCCTAATGCTTCACTGTGCTGCACATTTTTGATTTTTAAATATTCTGCTGGGAGCTATGACTTCCTAGAGAGTGCATATAGCCCCACACTTTCACTCTTTTATTAATTGCCATACACAGCTCTTTTTTTTACTATTTCTCTGACAAGAAGCACTATATGCCACCTGTTCTGCACTACAGCTCTAACACTAGGAGCTAATCAAGTTTGCCATTTGGTTGTGTGCCGAGCCCTGAAACCCACCCCATGGAAATAAAGACACAGTGAAGACAGAATTTAGTTTAAAGGTTAAAGGGCAAATTTAGGCCACAACTTTATTGAATACACAAGTGTGACTGGTATTGGCTTAGGCATTGGTATCTAATGACTATAACAGGCTCCTGCTAACCCAGCAGGGAACCCACAGGGGTAAACTACCAGCAGAGGGAACTCCATCAATGTATATTGACTGGAGCTCACCCCTGGGGTTCCCGGGGGTCCTGGCATGGCCCCAGCCCCTCCCCGGGCTTTGGACAAGATCCACCCTGGATTCCTTTAACGGAATACCCTATCAAAATGGCGGGGCAGGTGATGGCTGCACATCCCCTCCCCACATCCCCTTAGACCATTGCTTAACTGTCAAACCTTACAAAGTTGTGACGATTGCTAAGAGGTTGGCAAAAACCAAGTGGCCACAGCCAATCTGCTACACTGGGAAAAATTCCTACCCGGCCCCTGTTCCAAAACAGGTGACCAACTGAAGTCCAAAGCAAGGCCAGACATGACCTAACTAACAGGTGGGAGGGCGGGTGTTCAGCAGCGCAAAGCAAGAGGAGGTCCCCACATCGTGCTGCCGATTAAATACCCCCAACCCTTGTCACATCACCGATTGGCCAAGCCGGTTGGGGGGAGTCCCAGGGCAACATGGACCCTCTGTTAAGAGGATCCAACTTCCCTGAGCAAGCAAGAGGCCAAAGTCGTGTCAGCTGGAAAGCTGACAGGCTCCTAGCTGCATGCAGCAGTGGAAGTGCAACCCAGTCTGCTGCTAAAAACCAGTGAACTTGGATTTGTGTGATATTTTATTACCCCAGTCAAGCTCTGGAAGGCTCAGAAATTAGTAAAGAGAAATTATAAACTGAAGGGTCTGCAGCAGGAGTGCAAAATGGCACAGACAGCAGCTCCATTCCATCAAGATACACAATTTCTTCCTACCTGCTTTAATCTCTGATTCCATACAACGACATTTTCCATAATGCTGAACATTTGGCTTGGCAAAACCTTTCCAACTAAGACTTTGATGTAGGACTCATTGGGGAAAATGACCCAGTTGATAATATCATACCCAATGGACAATTCCTTGTTCTCAAACAAGACTTCATGGGCAGCTCCATTGTTAAAATGGATGTTTTCCAGGAAAAGGTGGAGCTAGATTGGGAGACAGCACACCACCTTTTATAAAATGGCATCCATAGTTACTGTGTACATTCAATATTCCAATTACAAAAAAATTCAAAATTGGACCTGAAGTGAAGCACAGAGGATTCAAATTCATAATATTTCTGTCACTTTATCTCCACATAATTCTTAAAAATATACAGTGAATGAGAGTTAGCTTGTTCTTCCTGCTGAGTTCCTGTTTGCACAGGCTCAATCTCTACATTGAAAATCTGTTTAGACATGACCGCATTTCATTGGTGTCAAAATTTGACATTTAGTCTGCTTTCTGTTCTGAACAAAGAAGGGTGGGGAAGGAATATATGTTTCTAAGCAAGTGCAGTGAATGGCGATATATGTTCTTTTGTCCAATGACAGGCAGTGGGGGGGGGGTTATGCCCATTCAGTTTCATATCCTTGTCTCTTTTTCTGGTGTTATGATATGTCACAATGTTGTGTTATGCTATGTTAACCATGGTAGCCACTTTGTGACTGGTGTCCAAGGCATGATCTCAAATTTCCAAATAGACAACACCAACCTCAGTGCTTTTTTTCCGGTGGAGTACACCGGAACACCATTCCAGGAACTATTTTCCCCCCGGTGGCAATGGCCATGGTAGGCTTCTTCACCTGGGTGGCAGCTCCCCAGTAGGTTTGTGTGTGAGAGACAGAACATCAAACAGCTGACTGCTCAGTCTTGACATCAGGTCACACCCCTCCACCATGCACTGGCCCCTCCCCATGTCTGTGCCCCTACCACCACATTTTAATGTCAATAGTGCCCCTTCTTTCTCAGAAAAAAGCACTGCCCAGCCCAGCCTTAAAGTGATTACACTTTACCTGCCATGGCTGGACTTCTATATGCTCAAGTCTGCCTTTATACAACATAACTCTTTGTCTGGAAAAGTATATGGCATGCAAAGCATGTGCCACAGCATAGACAGCATTATAGATACTGTAGCTCTCACAAGACATTTCCATTTCAAAAATCCTTATAGGAAGTTCCTCCAAATTCTCCTCTCCTCTACAGCTTTCACACAGTTTAAATGCAGTTTTCCACGGCAAACAGAGAAACATCTCTAAAGTGTCATCAAGCTTGACATTCCGAAGAAATTCCTTGAATTTTGGCATTGCATTTGTATGGCCTGAGAAAGAAAAGGCACCAAAGAAAATGTTTCTGCCAATCATTTCCCCACTTAGTTTGCTGACAAGATCCCACTGAAGAGGCATTATCCAAACCTTTCCTATGTTGCTCATCACATTGATTTCAATTATTTCCATCAACTGTATTAAAATATTAAGCAACAATACATCCATTTTGAGAACAATCACATTGGCATCAGCTGAAGCAAGTGTTTGCATCAACTCTGTGATTCTTACAATGTAATCCAATTGCATGTGATTGTTAAGAATATAGTTAGTTACTGTTTCTCTTTTCAAGAAGGCAACACATATTTTGTTCTGGGCAAGCAAAGGAGTCAGTTTCTGCACAAAGATTTCCCCAGCATCATCATCAGATACAACTAGGCCAATCCATGTCCATCTGAAATGCCAAAATAGCTGGATGATCCCCATATGATAGGTAGTTTCCCTTGGTGCCATCTGGTACAAAAAAGGCAAATCACTTTTGCCACTTACTGTAGCTTCAAATGAACCAAAAGTGAGCTAACAAACAAATAAAAAACAAAAGAACTCTGCCTTAATAAGCAACTGCATCCAAGAACACCTTTCATGTGGTCACACATTACATTCAGCAAGGCTACAATCTGCATATTTCTATATGGAAATACGGTAGTTCAGCAATACATTCATACCATTAATCACATTAAATTTTCAATCAGAGCGCCATCTGTAAACTATACAATAATATCTGTAAGAATAGAACAGGTGCCACACTAATATGTTTATTTTCATGTACAGGCACCTAAAAGTAGGGTTTTTATTTTCTGTTCTTTTTGGCTGACAATTTATTTCTTCAGCTAGAAATGTTTTACATATCTCAACTCAAAAGTATTTCAACACTTCTGTTAAATGACCTTTCAATGCTATAGTTAGTCCATAGAATGTGTAGATAAAGGAAAAGCCAGATCTCCTACATAATCATGTTTTATTGAGGTTGTATTCTGTATTCATGCGAAACCATTGATGAGTTTTGCATGAGGAGCTTGTTAGCAGCTAAATAGTTTTCTATTACATTTAGTTTTGGTGCAACACAGATAGCCCAAATTTATTTGTTGTAGTTGTTCATTAATTTAGGTAATCTAAGTCTATGGTTTGAAATGGCTCTAGTATGAATGTAACGAAGAGCAAATATGACCATTATTAAGTGTTAATTTATGTGTTGAAGTTTAGTTTTTAATCAGTATTCCAACTCAGTGTCATTAACCATTAATTACCTCCACTTTTGAGAAACAACTTCTTTTTTTTCATACTCTTTTTATGAAAAAGGGAGATTGATAGAGCATAATTGAAAAGCAAGTGGACATCATCCATACGAAGCTTGAGTGTGCATACCTGTGGGATCTTGTAGTTGCTTAAAATGGTAGACATCTGCTTGGAATATTCTGAAGTGAGTCCCCCAATAACAGATAATACATTTTTCCTGTCACACTTGTAATTGGGCATACTATTTCTCTGCTTGAAAAGTAGATCCAGAACGGATTGGAAGGTTCTTTTTAAATTATATAAATTGTTGAAGATATGGAACCCCAGGGTGATATTGGGCAAGAGCTGTGGGTTCTCATTGATCTCACGAATGGCAAAAATCAAGGCGAAAACATGTTGATAATATTTGAAGTTTGTGCTGCAATGAGGTTCACATTGAGATTTATAAAGGTGAGTTTGGGATTGTTCAATTTGCTATTAGCAGCACAGGTTTGTTTGGTTTTTAAAATTGCTGCTGGGTAACTTTCTACTAGCTGGAGTAAGGGAGGTTAAGATGAATGTATTTTGGTTCAGTATCTGAGATCATAATTGTTCAGTTGAGTCAGACAGAGAGGGAACAGGTAGAGTAAACCCAGGGCAGATGCAGCCAGATTTTATCCCATTGATTAGCTGTTTGCCTTTGGATCAGTGGGACATAATATATTAACATTAGATAGTTCTTGCCAGTGGAGCAGCCAGTTTCGAGTGGGGAAAGCTATGCAGGGTACTCCCTTGTACTTCTTTCTCTTCCTGCCTGGTATATTTCCCTGGTGATTCATGCATACACTATGCATAACATGCAGTGAGAAGGCAGTGAATTGGCTCAGCTTTCATTCTTTCCTTTTAGGTGGGGGCATATATAATGGGACACAACATTATAAAGTGGGCTGCTTTGAAGTGCTTTCCCTAGAAAAAACTGGGGGGGTGGGGAGCTCAAAATCCTACCCCATTACAGGGAATCTTTTGGACATTGCTCCATACAGGTGACAGGATTTTGACCAATAACCCACTTTTTCTAAGGGATACGTTAGTTATGAAAAGGAACACTTTGTGGCATTCCAGAGGAATTTCTGCCATGCAGTTGTTGGCAAATCTAACATTGTCAACCAGAATAAAAAAATTCCTTCCAGTAGCACCTTAAAGACCAACTAAGTTAGTTCTTGGTATGAGCTTTCGTGTGCATGCACACTTCTTCAGTGTATCTGAAGAAGTGTGCATGCACACGAAAGCTCATACCAAGAACTAACTTAGTTGGTCTTTAAGGTGCTACTGGAAGGATTTTTTTTATTTTGACTATGGCAGACCAACACGGCTACCTATCTGTAATTGTCAACCAGGATTAGAAGTAGACAAAACTGTACAAAACTTACAAACCAATATCGTGATTTCTGTCTGGAACATCTTTAAAATCAAGTAAATAAACCCACTGTTGTTTTAGAGAAACAACCCCACCAATGATTACTTCTCCAGGCTTATACAAATGTTCTTGGGTGTTTCTGCATTCCCCCGTCATTTCCTTACAGGCAAAAGGAGGGGTCTGTAGCTGCCACAACAACAGCAACAGCAAACACCAGCATTTATGTACATGCCTTCCCATAACAGCATGAATGCTTCACCATACACACAGTGAGAACAGTAGGTGGTGATTTTATCTTTCGTGCATCTATCACCATACGTCCAGCTCTAAGAGGCACAGTGTAACTAGCACTCAAAGGAATTCAGCCTTTACCCGCCCTTGGTTTCTTTTATTTAATTCTTTCTTGTATTTTTTGGTTACATATGAATAATAGTGTTTTGCATAATTACAGAGCAGGTAAATACCTCCCCAAATTGGTGCATTCTCTGCTTGTGGGAAATAGCGAAAAAAATTCACAGACACAGCCAAGGTACCACCTGCTTCACTGTGAGGCTGTCTGAACACGGTTGGTTCTCCTTACAATATTGAGTTCAGGGATGAGGAGTTTGTGGTGTTCCAGATGCTGTTCACCTACAACTACCATCATCCCTGACTAATAGTCATGCTGGCTGGGGTGGATGGGTGTTGCAGTCCCACAACATCTGCAGTACAGGAGATTGTCCATCGCTGATATAGAAAGCATTCCTATAGCAAGATCCACTGGGATCTTGTATCCAATCCCACTGCCCAATACTTATGTCCCTCTAAGGACTTTGGGGGTAGTATTTAGACTGGATTCTATTTGGATTCAGGTCAGTCAAGTGACCTGGCAACCTGCTGTCTGTTAAGTCAGCAAAAAGGGTGGTGTAACTCAAATACTATCTTGAAGGTTTGTTTTCCCTCTGCAATGCTCAGGCTGGCTCATCCAACAGTAGTACCCTTTCCTGGCAAGCCCCTTTGCATCTAGTGTACTGTATGCAGGTTACCTTATGCTGTGCTTGCTTTACACCAGTTTCTTGGGCATAAGATCATTGCCTTACATTAATTATTTACTGACCATAAGAAAAGATTACCTTATCCCAAATAAATGGGAATATCATGCAGGAACATTAATGGAATTTACATCCAGCAGATGCCAACACAGAGTCTGCAATTTCACACATCAGTAATTTTACCCAGACTGGAATTGAGCAGAGCCAAACCTCATGGGACTCCACTGCAGTCTTTTGGAATTTTCTCTGATGAGAACTGAGCAGTTGGGAGTTTGGAGCAACAAGTGTTTTTTATTGTATTTTATTGGCAAAAGAGTGAAGCTGTGCAAAAGTGTGGTGATGGTATGTCTCAAGTCCAATATTGCTCCAATGAATATCATTGGAAAACGTTTTTCATTAAACTTTGGGTGTTGGTGGTGATAAAAAAGCTCCTCTCTTTTTCAAACTTCTTTTGCAGGCCATCATAATTATACTCCCCCCCCCAGACATTAACTGAGAATATTGGGGGTGGGGACAAGTATAAGCACATCACCTCCATCCTATACAGAGCTGATTCTGTCACTTTACAATTCATACAGGTAAACTGTTTGCACTGAGGAGTCTCTACTTGTTGTGGAAGATCAATACATATCATCTATATATCCAAAAGATGCAAATAATAACAATCATATATACCAAACTAAACAAGAAAACAATTATTTGGATGGTTGTGACCAACCATGGCAGTTAGAATGGCTTGCCTCATTGCCCAGACCATGAAAAGGCAGGCACGGGGTGCAATGGAGGCTCTTTTCCTACCACAAGTCAGCCAAGCTCACCTGTGCTCTGGGAGACCTGAGTGGGGAAGTGGGGGGGCACAATAAAGAAAATGTGGCTCCGTCCTCACAAGGTGGGCAGCAGCTCAGCTCTGCAGGTGGCCAGGAAGGGCCCCCCATCATTAGAGGAGACCACCAGGGGCCAGCAGGCCAGTTGGTAGTTGAGTGAGCAAACAGGGAAGGAGGAGTGGAGCACACATATGAGACTTTCAAGGGAGCTTCTGACACCATCAACACTTATGTGAATATCTGTTCATGTTGCACATTCCTGGAAAGGAAGAAGGGTTGGTTTTTAACCTGAGGTGATTTATGGGGATAAAAGAGGCTGGGTAGTCTGGTGTGTATTCTGAAAGATGTAAGAAAATTGGCCTCTGGTGGAAGTGAAAATGTCCAGAACTTCCACTATATATCCACCTTTTTGGTGTTCAGGTAAGCAGGTTGGAAATAAATCCATACAGAACAAAATAACAGCATGTCAAGGTTTATGAACTTGGCTTCAGTGAATGTACCAATCAGTTTTCAGGTACAATAAAGCTGTATCTTTGAACAGTGAGAATTGATAATCCTAATTATAGTAGATGGTAACACAGGCTTCATTTCATTCTAGTATGAATTCATTGGTTAACCTGACACCTAAACTATGATATGGTTTCCTTGTCTCAATGGCTTAACAATTGAAAGTTATTAGCCAACATGCAGTTACACAGTTTACTAAGTTCAGTAAAAAAGTCTTTATTGGAACCCTCCCCTCCGGGGGGGGGGCATGTAATAAACAAAAACTAATCAGTCATTTCCTTTTTTTGTTAGCCCCATCTTAGTATTGAAATCAGCCCTGAAAATAATGATGTAACATTTGGGGAGGAAGATGCAAGCCAATAGCCCAGTATTTGAGGCCAAGATGGCAAAAAGCTCCACAGCCACGATATATTTTCCCTTGGTGCTTAGGTAACCTGGGATAAAGGAGATCCAAACACTGCAAAACACCAGCATGCTGAAGGTGATAAACTTGGCTTCATTGAAAGTGTCAGGCAATTTTCTGGCTAAGAAAGCAACAGTGAAGCTGATCATGGCTAGAAACCCCATGTAGCCCAAGACACAATAGAACATGGTGATGGAACCTTCATTGCATTCCAGTATGATCTTCCCAGTCTGTGAGTGCATGTCAACATCTGGGAATGGTGGAGAGGACAACAACCATGCAATACAAATACACACTTGTTGGAGGGAGCAGAAAAAAACAATGGAAATAGCCACTTTTTGGCCCAGCCATGTCCTCATCCTGTTGCCTGGCTTTGTGGCCAAGAAGGCCAGGATCACAAGGATTGTTTTTGCCAACACACAAGAAACTGCCACAGAGAAAATGATGCCAAAAGTCATTTGTCGAAGAAGGCAAGACAGCTTCCCAGGTTTGCCAATGAAGAGCAAACAAGAAAGATAGCACAACAGGATGGCAATGAGAAGAACACAGCTGAGGTTCTGGTTATTGGCTTTGACAATGGGCGTGTTCCAATTCTTTAGGAAGGTTTGTATCACAAAACAAGTGATCACAGTAAAGGAAAGAGCAACACTAACCAAAACAATCCCCAAGGGCTCTTGATAGGACAGGAAAGATATAACCTTAGGAATACACTGGTCATGGTTCTCATTTGGAAAGTGATCTCCTGGGCACTTGACACAATGAGTTGCATCTGAAAGGAATGAATATGATATATCATATAAATGACAGCTTTTATGCAGAAGGGAAGAAATGGCATAATGTATAATTAATACTGGACAAAAATGGCTCAATCCACATGTTTATACGAAGCATAAAAGCAAAGTTTAATTAAGCAATCCCCTTCTCTGGTCTTTCATTTTAAGAAAGAGTGGGTAGGATTATTTGCCCAATTTCTCTCTTCAGCAAAGAAGCTGAAGTTGACCTGCAAGAATGGATAGTGAATACATACATACATATGCACACTTCCACGACTCGCCACCCATCGTGGAAGAAAACCACCTTATACTCACCAGACTCTCAAAAGACAAGGAATGTAATTATGCAGGTCTGTGCCTATTGCGTCTTTCTAACAAGCTGGACCTGGTCATACTAAATGGGCACAAGAATGGGGAGACGTGAGGAATTTACTTTTATATCAAATGCAGGAGCTTCCACTATTGACTATGTTATGGTATCATTTAATCTCCTAAATAGAGCCCTTGAGTGCAAAGTGGAGGAGAGGGTTGATAGTGATCACTTACCGCTCTGCCTCCTCCTGGATGCAAGAAAAGACTTATTTTGCAATGATAAACTTGAAGCCCCCAGGTCCTCCAACATGGAGTTGAGATACTCACGTATTAGATGGTCCGAAAAGCTGAATGCCAAAACATCTGAAAGGCTATACTCGGACATATTCCTCATGAGAAGAGATAATCTCTTAAACTCACCATGTTCTGAATCTAGAATAATCTTGTTCCAGGATCTGATCTCACTTTTGCAACCCCACCTGATTCAAAAAAAGACATCATGCCAACCTTTATTCCCCAACAAATCTAAACCCTGGTTTGATCAGGAATGTATTGCTACAAAGCGTTATTTGATGGATAAGTACAGGAATTACAAATCAGCTAACTTACCCTTGCTTCCCACGGAATGGTTCGAAGCCAAACGTAAATACAAAGATCTGATTAAAAAGAAAAAGCTTCAGGCCCAAAGGGGGGAGTGGCAACGTTTATTAGAGGCCTCTCGAAGGAAAGACTCAGCCACTTTTTGGAAAATAGTCGCGAAAAGTTGGCAAGACTCCCCGATTGAAATTGATTATACTATACCAGTTGGGATTTGGGAGGCTTACTTTCTATCTTTATATACATCAAATCAACATCTGCAGGCCCTGCCCCCAGCTCCGTGTGATATTGGCGCCGAATCGCCCCCAGTAGCAACTGAAGAGATCTATAGGCTCATCCAATCCCTTAAACCTGGAAAAGCACCCGGCGTAGACAACATTACACCGGAACTCCTTAAGGCTAATGTTGAATGGTGGGCCCCTGTGCTAGCTGCCCTATTTACCAGCATAGATCAATCGGCCCTATCCCTGAGGACTGGGGATTAGCAATCATCATCCCTTTATTCAAGAAAGGGAGCCGATCAGATCCGGCTAATTACAGGCCAATCAGCCTCCTAAGTATCATTAGCAAATTGTACGCTGCCCACCTATGCGACAAATTAGTGGACTGGTTGGAACAAGACCACATTCTTTCAGAAGCACAGGCTGGTTTTAGGGCAAATCGGTCAACCTTAGACCAGTGCCTTGTTCTCCAACATCTTGCGGAGAAATATACATCAAGAAAAGGAGGTTCCCTATATGTGGCCTTTATAGATTTCAAATCTGCTTTTGACTTAATACCGAGGGACAGGCTTTGGGGAAAGCTAAGCGCCGAAAATATAAACAAACGCCTACTGTATCTCATCCACAGTCTATATGAAAATACACGGATCCGGGTAAGGTGTGACCGACAGGGCCACCTATCCAAGGAAATCCAAATCCATCAGGGGGTCAGGCAAGGGAGTGTCCTTGCGCCTACTTTATTTAACTTCTATATCAACTTGCTAGTAGGAAATATGGAGAGAAAAAATGCCCATCCCCCCAAATTGGCTGGTACACCCCTCCCGGTCCTTTTATATGCGGATGACACAGTTTTAATTTCATTTTCTTTTGTTGGATTAAGAAAACTTTTGAGATCTCTTACCAAATACTGCAGCATCGAACAACTAACAATTAACTACAACAAATCCAAAGTCATGGTGTTCTCTAAAAAAAGGAGGAGGCACAAATGGAGAATAGACAATCGCTTAATAGAACAGGTAGCAACCTTTAAATACCTGGGTGTAACCTTCCAGGAAAGGGGTTCCTGGCGCTTTCAGATTAATAATACTATTGCAAATGCAGAAAGATCTACCAAAGCGTTAATAAGATTCTTCTATGGGAAAGGGGGCCAACACATACCGGCAGCCTCCCAGGTCTTTGCTGCCAAAATACTATCACAATTGTTATATGGATCCCAGATCTGCAGCTTTAAAAACCTTACTCTCTTAGAGGCATTCCAAACTAAGTTTTTCCGCTGCCTGCTGGGGATCCCCTCTTGCATATCCAACATAGCGGTCCGTTTGGAGGTTGGGCAAATTCCTATCAGTACTCGATATGGATATTGAAGATCCATTATTGGCTAAAGCTTATTTTCTTCCCGGTTGGGCTGGCACCTTTAACCTTATTAGATACCTACCAATCCAAATGGAAAGTTACACTGCTGGAAAAGCTTAAAGGCTTGGGGATCCCACAGCACACCCTGATAGCAACAGGCTTCGAGAAAGCTAGGACTACAATTCGCCAGCGTATCTGGGACGTAGAATTACAATGCCACATGAGCGAAATGATCAAACATCCAGCAATAAGGGACCATGGGAGAGGTTTCTCTCCAGCTAACTATCTGTCAGGTCTTCAGGTATCCAAATACAGACGGTCTTTTACCCTCGACAGATTCAATGTTCTCCCTTCTGCCTTACTTCAGGGCAGATTTGAGGGTAAACCATACACAGCACGGGTCTGCCCTTGTGGCTCGTTGGAAGTTGAAACTGCTTCACATGTACTACTACGTTGTCATCTTTATGAGGATATACGTTTGACTTTTATTACACCTGTTTTGCAAAAGTCCAGGAAAGAATCGGAACACCATAGTTTAAAACTACTGCTAGAGGACAAGAATCCCAAGACTACATTAAATGTAGCCAAATTCTGTGCGTCTGCAATTAATCGCAGGAAGCAAGTGGTATCCCATAATGACCAAACCCCTAAATGTTAATTACAGGGGGGCACGCTAATAATTAATTTTAATTTTGTATATTTAAATCCTTGTTATATTCAAATTGTCCTCTGTATTTCTGATATATTTTTTTATGATCTGTGATATTGTGTGTGTTGATGCTGGTCTGTGACCGTATTAATAAATTCATTCATTCATACATTCATACATACATACACTAAAGAAATACATTTAACAAGGTAATAAGGGAACAAAAAAAATTGAGGGATAGGCTAGGTACATTCCACAGCCTAGCCATCAGCCTAGACATCCTACAGCCTGGTTTAAAATAATTGGTGGTCCGAAATGTGGTTGTTATCCTTTCTTGACATATGTATCACAAATCAAGTTATTATTATGAGATGCTTATACTTCCATATCCTTATCTATCAGGTTGGATGGGATCACTCAGAGCAGTCTGCAGCTATTGGGGGATGGGGTACCGAGCAGGAAGGACCAGCATGTATCGGGGGAGGGGGGGCTGAATGAAAAGGCTGGATTCTACCCTGACCACTGAAAGAAGATAGCAGCCCATCACATGATTCATCTTCTTGTTTGTTGTTAAGGGGCAGAAGCAGAGCCACTGATTTTATCTGCACAGCTGCTCCTTTCCAAGCCACCTCTCTGAGAGGGAGAAGGGAGAGCAGAGCAACATCTATTTCTTCTGGTGGATGTATGCTAAAGCCTTTCTTCCTTCCAAGGAGGAGAGGGGTTGTGAGTGGGAGATGATTCCCGCGTATGCAGGGGGTGCTCCACCCTGTTTCAACTCCAGGGCTGGCGCGCCATGCCCCTCCCAGGTTGGGCACCCAATAGGGAAGTTTGGCGGGGGCGTGGCTTACTGAGCAGAGCAACATCTCTTCTGGTGTATATATGCTAATTAAAGTAAGACCTACCTACAAACTATTTCAGAATAGGTCCAGGTTAACCTCTGGTTTAGCTCAGGGATGGTTGCCCTGGTTAGAGACTCCTAGATTCTCTTTCTGGGGGACAGGGGATGGGTAGGTATTCGGGACTCCTTGGTTCTATATGTATATATTTCTCTCTATGTTGAGAAATCCTCAATTCTCTGGATAACCTGGTGTCAGCCTATATAAACTGTCTTGCAGTATGTGAATCTTTAAAAATTACAAATTGTAATTCTTGGGGGCCTGCATAGGTTTAGGAATATACGACACAAGAAGGAGCTTTCCCCCCTTTTCCTGGTCCTGACAAAGTATATAAAAACATGAAACACATATTTGATCCCCCCCCTCTTTGCATAGCTGTGTACTGTCACATACCCTTCTCGTTGGAAATCATGTGTTCTGAGCATGCAGTGCAGTCATAACAACAGAGTGGTTTGCCTTCTTGAACTATCTTGCTCTGTCCAATATGGCAGCTTTCAACACATATGGAATGTGGTGGCACCTATTCATAGAAAAATGTATGAGTCCAACCATACTTACCTCAGGAATCCAGGCTTCCTACAGCTCTGGTCTCCTTTTACAGCTTGGTTGCAGACCAAGGGAGCACAATTTACTCTCTGTTCTGTGCCCTGGCTGTATTCCTAGGAGCTAGTCAAGAGAGCTGATTGGCTCCCAGAGCAAGCAGAGGCCCAAGCCCAGCCAGCCAAGAAGGAGCCCGGTTTCCAGCTGCTTACTGCAATAAATGAGCAACTCTGTCTGCTATGGAGAAACACTGAACCTGAATATGTATAGGGTGAGTCCTTTAAAAGAGGCTCCGTGGATACAGAGCACACATGTTCCATGGAGCCTCTTTTAAAAGACTCACCCTGTATAAAAAGAAGCCTAGTTTCATTGCACCAGTCTACCTCTGTGGGGCTCAGAGATTATTAAAGACAAATAAGAGGACTTAAGGTTCTACAGCAAGAGTGCGGATAGCAGCTCCATCCACAGTTGATTCCTACCTGCTTCAATCTTGTATTCCACACAATGGCATCTTTGATAATGCTGAAGTTATGACTTGATGAAACCCTTCCAACCAAGACTTTTAGGTAGGTCTCATTGGGGAAAGTGACCCAGTTGATGATATCATATCCAATGGACAAATCCTTCTTCTCAAAAAAGAATTCCTGGGCAGCTCCATTGTTAAAGCGGATGTTTTCCAGGAAAGCATGGAGCTGGATTGGAAGAAAATAAAATGAGTTTTATAAAATGGTAGCCATAGTTTCTGCATGCCGTTAATATGGTATTCGGTCATTTACAAGCATTTTAAATTATAGTTGAAGTGAAGTACAGAGAAAAGTTCAAAAGCTGTCTGTTACCTTATTTCCACACATTATGGGTAGCAGTTTTATGATTTAATTCTCTCCAGTAAAGACCAGGATTCGGTACCTAGCCTACCTTTTGTTCTAAACAGAGAAAACAAGCAGAGATTTTTCTTTCTTTCTCAGCAAGCACAGTGAATGCTGATATAGATCCTTTCCCCCCATGGATATACCCATACAGTTTTGTGTTCCTTTCTCTATTCCCAGTATTTTGCTGTGTTAGCCATGCTGTGCTATTGCCTAATAACCATGGTAGGCATTTTGTGACTGGTGCCCACAACATTCAAAAAACCGTGAATTACAAATAGGTACTCCCAGCCTTAAAGTGATTAATGTACCTGCCATGGGTGAACATTCACAGGCTCCACATTGACTTTATGCAACATAGCTTTTGGTCTGGAAAAGTATATAGCATGCAAAGCATGTGCCACAGCATAGACACCATTGTAGATACTGTAGCTCTCACCAGACATATCCATCTCAAAAACCTTGGCAGGAAGATCTTCTAAATATCCCTCTCTACAGTTTTCACACCGTAGCAGTGCTAATCGCCAGAAGAAACAGAGGAACATACTTAGTGTTTTATCAAACTTTATATTCAGAAGGAAATCATGGAAACCTGGAACTCTATCTGTGTGGACAGGGAAAGAAAATGCACCAAAGAAAATGTTTCTGCCGATCAATTCTCCCTTTAAGAAGGTGCTGAAATACCACTGAAGTGGCATGATCCAAACCTTCCCTACATTGGTGTTCATATTGAATTCATTTATTTCCATCAAGCGTGTTAAAATATTCAACAACAGAGCATCTGCCTTGAGAATAATCACACTGGCACTGCTTGAAATAAGTATTTGCATTAATTCCATGATTCTTTCAGAGCATTCAGGTTTCCAGTAATCATTAAGAAGAAAATGAGTTACTATTTCCCTTATCAAGAAGGCAATGCATATGTTGTTATGGATAAACAAAGAAGACAGCTTCTGTGCAAAGCTTTCCCCTGCATCATCATCAGATACAATGAGGCCAACCCATGTCCATCTAAAATGCAGGAGTAGCTGGATGATACCAACATGATGTATGGTTTCTCTTGGTGCTGTCTAGTATGAAAAAGGGAAATCACTTTTATCACTCACTGTAGCTTCAAATGAGTCAAAGGTGATCTAACAAATGAGCAAACATATGTTTTCTTTTAAAACTCAATTTTTTTAAAAAAACAAACAAACTGCTTTATAAGCATCTTTAACCAAAGGACCCCATCCAGGTGATGACTATGTTCACATATGACATTCAAAAAGTATACAATTTGTGAATTTGTTTACACAATAGTTGAGCTATACACATACTGCTATTCACATTTAATTTTCAATGTGTGTACAATCTGTGAACTAAACAATGATATCTGTAAGAATAGGAAGGCTCTCCTCCATTAATACACCAATTTTCACAAATGTGCAAGGATCCCCCCTTTTTTTAGTTCTTAGGAAATGCTGAATGAAAAAATCTTTCTTTTAATGTTCTAGATACTTCATTTCAAAAGTTAATCAATAGCTCTGCTAAATAAAGATTTACACCACCTGTCTCTGTTAAACTACTACCTAGTATATAAAAGTAAGGCCAGGGCTTTTGCAAACCAGTGTTTTCTTGTGGGTGTAATCTGCGATATGGTCTTGAAACAAAAGCAGCGTGTTGGTAGTAGATTAATTCTGCTTAATTACTTTTTCTATGATATATCCAATGTAATTACATTATTGCCATCAAAGTGAGACAGAACAACCCAGAATATCTTTGGTATAAGAAGGTACAGGATTTCAGCAGATATGCCACATGCATCGCTCAAAAATTGATGTTTACCTTTTAAAATGATGTTTTCTTTTTGAAATTATGATTATATTTTCTCTCCAATTGACATATATATAAACTATTCTACAAACTTTTACAGTAATTGGTATATATGGCAATAGTTACTTTGGCATTCTTTATTTATCTTCAGGTTGTTCCTGAAGAAGAAACTGCACTTTCTTCACATTCTTCACAAACACATTGAGCTGCCCAAACTATTAATTATCAGCATTTAAGTGAACCCCCCTTTTTTTTCAAAGAAAGGGAAAATTGAGAGGGTATAAGTGAACAGCAAGCATGCACACACCTGTGGAATTTTGAAGTTACTTAAGATAGAGGCCATCTGCATGGAGTATTCTGAAGTGAGTCCTCCAGCAACAGAAAATACATCTTTCCTACCACACTTGTAATTTGGTATATTATTTTTCTGCTTGAAAAGTAGATCCAGGGTGGCCTCGTACGTTCTTCTTGAGTTATATAGGTTGTCAAAGATATGGAACCCCAGTGTGATATTGGGCAACAGCCGTGGGTTATTGTTGATCTCATTAATGGCAAAAATCATGGCGAGGACATGTTGATAATGTTTAAACTTTATGCTGCAATGAGGTTCACACTGAGATTTACAAAGGTCAATTAGATATTATGCATTAGCAGACTGCAAATAGTCAAGGAACACACAGAGAGAATGGGATAAAATTAGGGCCCCTTTATGAAAATAATATAAGAACATAATGAAGTCATAAAATTTCATAGTGGGCAATGAAAACTATGTGAAACCCAATTCTATCAGGCTCCTTATCATATTGACTGGGTGAGCCTACCATATGGCGAGTTGGTTCTGAATTCTAACTTTCACCTTTTGGCACTCTTAAGAAGAGGATACAAAACTCCAAGAGAGTGATGCAGGCTATCCCCAAAAGTGATCCATATCCTGCTCCATGGGCCACAAATCCTAATGTGTAAGTCTCTGGGATCATTATTCATCTCAACATGCCTCAGAGTACTCACCATCTGTTTCACCCTCTTCCGTTGTCCACACACATCTGCCCCAAAATGAAGACAAGTCCCCTGTTTCATTTACCTTCCAGCTTGGTGGTGTTTTTAATTACTGAAAAGCTGTTAGACAACTCCCTAATAGCTTGAGAAAGGCAGGTTACTATCAGAAAGGAAGTGTGAATTTTGATTCAGCATCTTCAGGCAGAGTTGTTGAACTGAGTCAGACAAATGGGGATTAAGGATTCCTAGGTAAGATCCTCCCTCTATTGTGTGGGCAGATAATCCCTCCCCTACCTGGCCTGGTCTCCTTGGCAACGCTTCCCCCAGGTGGGATTGGACAACTGACTGAGGTAGGCGGAGACCTCCAGGTATCACACCTGAGGGAAGGCAAAGCCAAGCCTATGCTGTTGGGGCCGCTCCAGATCTAGGGGCTGCACGCGCCCACGCAAAGGGCGCCCCCCGTTTTAAGCGGGGAGCGGTCATTCTTGTAAACCTGGGACAGATCCAGCCAGAATTAAGCGCTTTGTCCTAATGATTAGCTTGCTGCCTCTGGATCAGCTGGACTTAACAATTGTCTGGTTATTGCCAGCGGAATTGCCTATTTTTAAAGCATGGTGGGCAGGATACCCTATTTTGGGCAGGAAGGGTGTCATGCACTAATTTCTCTTCCTCCCTCCCTCCCTCCCATTAAAGTGTGCTGTTTTGAAGGGCTTTTCCTAGGAAAATTGGGGATGGGGTCAAAATCCTACACTATTGTGCCACCCACAGTGGGTAGGTCTTTAATAAATGTATTACAAGTAGAAATTGGAATTATACATCTTGCCCATTAACATCATATGAAAAGTAGAACTTTGTAGCATTCCACACACATCTGCTGTGCAATTGTTGGCATATGTAATTTTAAGTAGTAAAAATGATTACTAGTAAAAAATATATATGCAAAACTTACAGAGGAAAATCATGAATTCTGTATGGAACGAATGTAAAATTGAGCAAATATACCCCGTGTTGTATCAGAGAAAGAATCCCACCGATGATCACTTCTCCAGGCTTATACACATGGTCTTGGATGTTTGTGCATTTTTCTGACGTTTTCTTGCAAGCAAAGGGAGGGAGCTGTAGCTGCAACAGCAGCAGCAACAGCAAGCACTTTAATTCAAATACATGCCTGCCCATACCACAACTGCACAACGGCATGCTTTGCCACACATAAAGCAGCAATTGTAAGAGGTCAATTTATCCCTTCTATATGTGTTACAACAAACACACACCCTCCAACCTATGCAGCACATTGTAACCAGTACTTAAGTGAGCTCAAAATTTGAAGCACTTGTTTTTAATCTCTCTGTCTCTCTTTTTTGATTACAGATTGAGGAAAAACAATGATGGTGTTTTTCATAATTACATAGTGGATAAACATCTCCCTGATGTCACAAAGTGGGAAATACTTTTTTTTTCATTCCTTGGGTGCAACCTTCAGAGGGGCACATGCCAGTACTGCACAGTGGCAATTGAAAAAGTGGGCGAAGCAAGACATTCAGATTTTACTTTTATTCAGTAAGTTAGTTTCTACACTCACACACCCCTTTCTCAAGTAGGGCCGGTGATGGATGTGGCCTGGAAAGAGATAGGGTGGCACTGGTATTTCTCCCAATATACATACTTTAGTGTACCAGTTTACCAAATATATGACTTTTTGCAAGCAGTTCTGCATAATGTAATATACTGCATGTTTGCATGTAGCTTTCACTAATGTACACTTTTAATGTTCACTTCCCCCCCCCCAATATATGCATTTCAGTATAAAGGTTGAAGAACTGCACACAATATTCAGAACAGTGTGAATTTTGAAGAATATTTGTGTTTACGTTTGCCTGTTGTTTGGGGAATTGTAGTTACATAGGTCTGCAATAAAATTTGAACCAAACTGAATTTCTAGTGCAGCTGTGAAAAAGTTGTGAAAAAGAGGAAAAGTGGAGGGGTTGGACAATTTGCACTTGCTCTGCGTAGAGACAGAAAGAGGCACTCTGTATGTGCTCAAAGACACTTTTACTATATTCTGGCTAGCTAGTAGATTTTTTTTCTTTTTGACTATGAAACCTAGACATGGTTTGTTGACTGCAGCTAATGTGCACAATGATTCTTACGGAGATGCATAAACTTGTTGCACTTAGCAAATTAAGTTCCTAAGTTAATATGGGAAATGCTATTCACAATGGTCTTAAACACACACACACACACACACACACACACACATATATATATATATATAAACTTTACAAAGTTGGTGAGTGTTCCTAAGTAAACAAGACTTTGGGATTATGCCTTTTGGAAATACAGAAGTGGAAATAGTTCCATTGTCTATCTATTTCTTAAAAATAAAATAAATTTCTTAAGTAAATTTTCTCATTTCCACATATGTTAATCACGTAGAAGTTTTATTAGACCCTAGCTGCCTTTTGTTTATTTTGCTAATAATGCTGTAACATCAAATATCCCATCTATGGTTTCTAATTACTCCAACTATCATTGGGGGGGGGGAATCATATTTTTTTTTTGGGGGGATGTACTTACCTTGACTTGAGAAGCTACTTCCAGAATACCCCCCCACAAAAAATCCGTCATGTTAAATAATTGCATGTTGAAGGTTTATTACATTTTTATATAGTTACTTTAATTCAGCGACCTCAGTATGGCTAAGTTATAGACAATTGCTTTTGTGAATGAGCTCTCCTTTATACAACTCCCCATATGAACTGACCTGAACCCTGCAATCACCTTCTGAGGCCCTTCTTCGTGTGCACCCTCCACAAGAGATCACAAAAGTGTGATGATGGTATGTCTCAAATCCAATATTGCACCAATGAATATCAGTGAAAAATGTTTTTTATTAAACTGTGGGTGATGGTGGTGATAAAAAAAGCTCCTCTCTTTTTCAAACTTCTTTTGCAAGCCATCATAATTATATCCCCCCACAGACATTAACTGAGAATATTGGGGATGGGGACAAGGATAAGCACATCAGCTCCATCCCATACAGAGATGATTATGTCACTTTACAAATCATACAAGTTAACTGATTGCACTGAGGATCTCTACTTGTTGTGAAAGATCAATACATATCATTTACGTATCCGAAATATGCAAATAATAACAATCACATATACCAAACTACAAAACAAAACAATTATTCTTTGGTTGGTTGTGACCAATCATGGCAGTGGAACGGCTTGCCTCATTGCCCAGACCATGAAAAGGCAGGCATGGGGTTCAATGGAGGCTCTGTTCCAACCAAGCTCATTTGTGTCCTGGGAGACCTGGGGTGGGGGGTGGGAGGGCACAATGAAGAAAATGTGGCTCCCTTCTCATAGGGTGGCCAGGAAGGGCCCCCCATCATTAGAGGAGACCACCAGGGACCAGCAGGCCAGTTGGTAGTTGAGTGAGCAAACAGGGAAGGAGGAGTGGAGCACACATGTGAGCCAGAATGGGACTTTCAAGGGAGCTTCTGACATCATCAACACATGTGAATATCTGTTCATGTTGCACATTCCTGGAAGGGAAGAAGGGTTGGCTTTGAATCTGAGGTGATTGATGGGGATGAAACAGGCTGGGTAGTCTGGTGTTTATTGTGAAAGATGTAGGAAAATTGGCCTTTGGTGGAAATGAAAATGTCCAAAATTCCACTATCACTATATATCCACCTTTTTGGTGTTCAGGTAAGCAGGTTGGAAGGAAATCCACACAGAACAGAATGACAGCATGTCAAGGTTTATGAACTTGGCTTCAGTGAATGTGCCAAGCAATTTTCAGGTACAATGAAGCTGTATTTTTGAACAGTGAGAAGGGAGGCAGGTGGCGCTGTGGGTTAAACCACAGAGCCTAAGACTTGTCGATCAGAAGGTTGGCGGTTCGAATCCCCGCGATGGGGTGAGCTCCCATTGCTCGGTCCCTGCTCCTGCCAACCTAGCAGTTAAAAAGCACGTCAAAGTGCAAGTAGATAAATAGGTACCACTCCGGCAGGAAGGTAAACGGCGTTTCCGTGCGTTGCTCTGGTTTGCCAGAAGGGGCTTAGTCATGCTGGCCACATGACTCGGAAGCTGTACGCTGGCTCCCTTGGCCAATAAAGTGAGATGAGCGCCACAACCCCAGAGTCAGCCACGACTGGACCTAATGGTCAGGGGTCCCTTTACCTTTACCTAACACAGGCTTCATTTCATTCTAGTATGAATTCATTGGTTAACCTGACACCTAAACTATGATATGGTTTCCTTGTCTCAATGGCTTAACAATTGAAAGTTATTAGCCAAAATGCAGTTACACAGTTTACTAAGTTCAGTAAAAAAGTCTTTATTGGAACCCTCCCCTCCGGGGGGGGGGGACATGTAACAAACAAAAACTAATCAGTCATTTCCTTTTCTTTTCTTTTAGCACCATCTTAGTATTGAAATCAGCACTGAAAATAACCAAGCTCACCTGTGCTCTGGGAGACCTGAGTGGGGAAGCACAATTAAGAAAATGTGGCTCCACCCTCACAAGGTGGGCAGCAGCTCAGCTCTGCAGGTGGCCAGGAAGGGCCCCCCATCATTAGAGGAGACCACCAGGGGCCAGCAGGCCAGTTGGTAGTTGAGTGAGCAAACAGGGAAGGAGGAGTGGAGCACACATATGAGACTTTCAAGGGAGCTTCTGACACCATCAACACTTATGTGAATATCTGTTCATGTTGCACATTGGTGGAAGGGAAGAATACAATAAAGCTGTATCTTTGAACAGTGAGAATGGATAATTCTAATTTTAGTACATGGTAACCCAGGCTTCATTTCATTCTAGAATGAATTCATTGGTTAACCTGACACCTAAACTACAATATGGTTCCTTGTCTCAATGGCTTAACAATTGAAAGTTATTAGCCAACATGCAGTTACACAGTTTACTAAGTTCAGTAAAAAAGTCTTTATTGGAACCCTCCCCTCCGGGGGGGGGACATGTAACAAACAAAAACTAATCAGTCATTTCCTTTTTTTGTTAACCCCATCTTAGTATTGAAATCAGCCCTGAAAATAATGATGTAACATTTGGGGAGGAAGATGCAAGCCAATAGCCCAGTATTTGAGGCCAAGATGGCAAAAAGCTCCACAGCCACGATATATTTTCCCTTGGTGCTTAGGTAACCTGGGATAAAGGAGATCCAAACACTGCAAAACACCAGCATGCTGAAGGTGATAAACTTGGCTTCATTGAAAGTGTCAGGCAATTTTCTGGCTAAGAAAGCAACAGTGAAGCTGATCATGGCTAGAAACCCCATGTAGCCCAAGACACAATAGAACATGGTGATGGAACCTTCATTGCATTCCAGTATGATCTTCCCAGTCTGTGAGTGCATGTCAACATCTGGGAATGGTGGAGAGGACAACAACCATGCAATACAAATACACACTTGTTGGAGGGAGCAGAAAAAAACAATGGAAATAGCCACTTTTTGGCCCAGCCATGTCCTCATCCTGTTGCCTGGCTTTGTGGCCAAGAAGGCCAGGACTACAAGGATTGTTTTTGCCAACACACAAGAAACTGCCACAGAGAAAATGATGCCAAAAGTCATTTGTCGAAGAAGGCAGGACAGCTTCCCAGGTTTGCCAATGAAGAGCAAACAAGAAAGATAGCACAACAGGATGGCAATGAGAAGAACACAACTGAGGTTCTGGTTATTGGCTTTGACAATGGGCGTGTTCCAATTCTTTAGGAAGGTTTGTATCACAAAACAAGTGATCACAGTAAAGGAAAGAGCAACACTAACCAAAACAATCCCCAAGGGCTCTTGATAGGACAGGAAAGATATAACCTTAGGGATACACTGGTCATGGTTCTCATTTGGATAGTGATCTCCTGGGCACTTGACACAATGAGTTGCATCTGAAAGGAATGAATAGGATATATCATATAAATGACAGGTTTTATGCAGAAGGGAAGAAATGGCATAATGTATAATTAATACTGGACAAAAATGGATCAATCCACATTTTTATACGAAGTTTAATTAAGCAATCCCTTTCTCGGATCTTTCATTTAAGAAAGGGTGGGTAGGATTATTTGCCCAATTTCTCTCTTCAGCAAAGAAGCTGAAGTTGACCTGCAAGAATGGATAGTGAATACATACATACATACACTAAATAAATAAATATAACAAGGTAATAAGGCAACAAAAATATGAGGGATAGGCTAGGTACATTCCACAGCCTAGCCGTCAGCCTAGTCATCCTACAGCGTGGTTTAAAATATTTGGTGGTCCGAAATGTGGTTGTTATCCTTTCTTGACATATGTATCACAAATCAAGTTATTACTACGAGATGCTTATACTTCCATATCCTTATCAATCAGGTTGGATGGGATCACTCAGAGCAGTCTGCAGCTATTGGGGGATGGGGTACCGAGCAGGAAGGACCAACATGTATCGGGGGGGGGGTGCTGAATGAAAAGGCTGGAATCTACCCTGACCACTGGAAGAAGATAGCAACCCATCACATGATTCATCTTTTTGTTTGTTGTTAAGGGGCAGAAGCAGAGCCACTGATTTCATCTGCACAGCTGCTCCTTTCCAAGCCACCTCTCTGAGAGGGAGGAGGAAGAGCGGAGCAACATCTCTTTCCTCTGGTGGCTGTATGCTAATTAAAGTAAGACCTACCTATAAACTAGTTTAGAATAGGTCCAGGTTAACCTCTGGTTTAGCCCAGGGTTGGTTGCCCTGGTTAGAGACTCCTAGATTCTGTTTCTGGGGAAAAGGGGATGGGTAGGTATTGAGGACTCTTTGGTTCTATATGTATATACTTCTCTCTGTGTTGAGAAATCCTCAGTTCTCTGGATAACCTGGTGTCAGCCTTTATAAAGTCTGTCTTGCAGTATGTGAATCTTTAAAAATTGCAAATTGTAATTCCTTGGCGGCCTGCATAGGTTTAGGAATATACAACACAAGAAGGAGCTTTCCCCCCTTTCCTGGTCCTGACAAAGTATATAAAAACATGAAACACATATTTGATCCCCCCCCCTTGCATAGCTGTGTACTGCCACATACCCTTCTCGTTGGAAATCATGTTTTCTGAGCATGCAGTGCAGTCATAACAACAGAGTGGTTTGCCTTCTTGAACTATCTTGCTCTGTCCAATATGGCAGCTTTCAACACATATGGAATGTGGTGGCACCTATTCATAAAAAAATGTATGAGTCCAACCATACTTACCTCAGGAATCCAGTATTCCTACAGCTCCAGTATACTTTCATAGCTTGGACGCAGACCAAGGAAGCACAATTTACCCTATGTTCTGTTCCCTGGATGTACTCCTAGGAGCTGATTGGCTCCCAGAGCAAGCAGAGGCCCAAGCCCTGCCAGCCAGGAAGGAGCCCGGTTTCCAGCTGCTTACTGCAATAAATGAGCAACTCTGTCTGCTGTGGAGAAACACTGAACCTGAATATGTATAGGGTGAGTCCTTTAAAAGAGGCTCCGTGGATACAGAGTACACATGTTCCACGGGGCCTCTTTTAAAAGACTCACCCTGTATAAAAAGAAGCCTAGTTTCATTGCACCAGTCTACCTCTGTTGGGCTCAGAGATTATTAAAGACAAATAAGAGGACTTAAGGTTCTACAGCAAGAGTGCGGATAGCAGCTCCATCGACAGTTGATTCCTACCTGCTTCAATCTTGTATTCCACACAATAGCATCTTTGATAATGCTGAAGTTCTGACTTGATGAAACCCTTCCAACCAAGACTTTTAGGTAGGTCTCATTGGGGAAAGTGACCCAGTTGATGATATCATATCCAATGGACAAATCCTTCTTCTCAAAAAAGAATTCCTGGGCAGCTCCATTGTTAAAGCGGATGTTTTCCAGGAAAGCATGGAGCTGGATTGGAAGAAAATAATATGAGTTTTATAAAATGGTAGCCATAGTTTCTGCATGCTGTTAATATGGTATTCGGTCATTTACAAGCATTTTAAATTATAGCTGAAGTGAAGTACAGAGAAAAGTTCAAAAGCTGTCTGTTACCTTATTTCCACACATTATGGGTAGCAGTTTTATGATATAATTCTCTCCAAGTAAAGACCAGGATTCGGTACCTGGGCTACCTTTTGTTCTAAACAGAGACAACAAGCAGAGATTTTTCTTTCTTTCTCAGCAAGCACAGTGAATGCTGATGTAGATCATCCCCCCCCATTGCATGGGGGCATATACCCATACAGTTTTGTGTTCATTTTCTTTTCCCAGTATTTTGATGTGTTAGCCATGCTGTGCTATTGCCTAATAACCATAGTAGGCATTTTGTAACTGGTGCCCACAACATGTTCTCAAAACTGTGGATTACAAATAGGTACTCCCAGCCTTAAAGTGATTAATGTACCTGCCATGGGTGAACATTCACAGGCTCCACATTGACTTTATGCAACATAGCTTTTGGTCTGGAAAAGTATATAGCATGCAAAGCATGTGCCACAGCATAGACACCATTGTAGATACTGTAGCTCTCACCAGACATATCCATCTCAAAAACCTTGGCAGGAAGATCTTCTAAATATCCCTCTCTACAGTTTTCACACCGTAGCAGTGCTAATCGCCAGAAGAAACAGAGGAACATACTTAGTGTTTTATCAAACTTTACATTCAGAAGGAAATCATGGAAACCTGGAACTGTATCTGTGTGGACAGAGAAGGAAAATGCACCAAAGAAAATGTTTCTGCCGATCAATTCTCCCTTTATGAACGTGCTGAAATACCACTGAAGTGGCATGATCCAAACCTTCCCTACATTGGTGTTCATCTTGAATTCATTTATTTCCATCAACTGTGTTAAGCTATTCGACAACAGAGCATCCGCCTTGAGAATAATCACACTGGCATTGCTTGAAATAAGTATTTGCATTAATTCCATGATTCTTTCAGTGCATTCAGGTTTCCAGTAATTATTATGAAGAAAATGAGTTACTATTTCCCTTATCAAGAAGGCAATGCATATGTTGTTGTGGATAAACAAAGAAGACAGCTTCTGTGCAAAGCTTCCCCCTGCATCATCATCAGATACAATGAGGCCAACCCATGTCCATCTAAAATGCAGGAGTAGCTGGATGATACCAACATGATGTATGGTTTCTCTTGGTGCTGTCCAGTATGAAAAAGGGAAATCACTTTTATCACTCACTGTAGCTTCAAATGAGTCAAAGGTGATCTAACAAATGAGCAAACATATGTTTTCTTTTAAAACTCAAGATTTTTTTTAAAAAAACTGCCTTTATAAGCATCTGCAACCAAAGGACCTCATCCAGGTGATGACTATGTTCACACATGACATTCAAAAAGTATACAATTTGTGAATTTCTTTACACAATAGTTGAGCTATACACTTAGTGTTATTCACATTTAATTTTCAATGTGTGTATAATCTGTGAACAAAACAATGATACAGTGGTGCCTCGCAAGACGAAATTAATTCGTTCCAGGAGTTTTTTCGTCTAGCGAATTTTTTGTCTTGCGAAGCACGGTGTCGGGAAAGTTTTGGAAAAGCTTCAAAAATCACCAAAAAAACTCAAAAAAGGCTACCACACCGCGTTTTATGAGTTGCTCCTCGAAGTCAAGTCACAACTGTATTAACGGTGTTAAGAAAAAGGAAACAAACTTGCAAAAAACGCAAGACGTTTTCGTCTTGCGAAACAAGCCCATAGGGAAATTCGTCTTGCGAAGCAGCTCAAAAACCGCAAAACCCTTTCGTCTAGCGAGTTTTTCATCTTGCGAGGCATTCGTCTTGCGGGGCACCACTGTATCTGTAAGAATAGGAAATGTCTCCAACATTAATACACCAATTTTCACAAATGTGCAAGGATCCCCCCTTTTTTTAGTTCCCTCGGAAATGCAGAATGAAAAAAAATCTTTCTTTTAATGTTCTACATACTTCATTTCAAAAGTTGATCAATAGCTTTGCTAAATAAAGATTTACAACACCTGTCTCTGCTAAACTAGTACCTAGTATATAAAAGTAAGCCTAGGGCTCTTGCAAACCAGTGTTTTCTTGTGGATGTAATCTGCAATGTGGTCTTGAAACAAAAACAGTGTGTTGGCAGTAGATTAATTCTGCTTAATTACTTTTTCTGTGATATATCCAATGTAATTACATTATTGCCATCAAAGTGAGATAGAACAATCCAGAATATTTTTGGTATAAGAAGGTACAGGATTTCAGCAGATGTACCATGTGCATGGCTCAAAAATTGATGTGTACCTTTTAAAATGATGTTTACTTTTGAAATTATGATTATATATATGTCAATTAGAAAGAAAATATAAACTATTCTACAAACTTTTACAGTAATTGGTACATATGGTAACTTTTACAGTAATTGGTATATATTTTGCATTCTTTATTTATCTTCAGGTTGTTCCTAAAGAAGAAAATGCAGTTTCTTCACATTCTTCACATTCTTCACAAACACATTGAGCTTCCCAAACTATTAATAATCAACACTTATGTGAACCAATTACATTTTTCCTATATCTTTTTTTTTTCAAAGAATGAAATATTGAGAGGGTATAACTGAACAGCAAACATGCACATACCTGTGGAATTTTGAAGTTACTTAAGATGGAGGCCATCTGCATGGAGTATTCTGAAGTGAGTCCTCCAGTAACAGAAAATACATCTTTCCTACCACACTTGTAATTTGGTATATTATTTTTCTGCTTGAAAAGTAGATCCAGGGTGGCCTCGTACGTTCTTCTTGAGTTATATAGGTTGTCAAAGATATGGAACCCCAGTGTGATATTGGGCAACAGCCGTGGGCTATTGTTGATCTCATTAATGGCAAAAATCATGGCGAGGACATGTTGATAATGTTTAAACTTTATGCTGCAATGAGGTTCACACTGAGATTTACAAAGGTCAATTAGATATTATGCATTAGCAGACTGCAAATAGTCAAGGAACACACACAGAGAGAATGGGATAAAATTAGGGCCCCTTTATGAAAATAACATAAGAACATAATGAAGTCATAAAATTTCATAGTGGGCAATGAAAACTATGTGAAACCCAATTCTATCAGGCTCCTTATCATATTGACAGGGTGAGCCTACCATATGGCGAGTTGGTTCTGAATTCTAACTTTCACCTTTTGGCACTCTTAAGAAGAGGATACAAAACTCCAAGAGGCTATCCCCAAAAGTGATCCATATCCTGCTCCATGGGCCACAAATCCTAATGTGTAAGTCTCTGGGATCATTATTCATCTCAAACATGCCTCAGAGTACTCACCATCTGTTTCACCCTCTTCCGTTGTCCACACACATCTGCCCCAAAATGAAGACAAGTCCCCTGTTTCATTTACCTTCCAGCTTGGTGGTGTTTTTAATTACAGAAAAGCTATTAAACAACTCCCTAATAGCTTGAGAAAGGCAGGTTACTATCAGAAAAGAAGTGTGAATTTTGATTCAGCATCTTCAGGCAGAGTTGTTGAACTGAGTCAGACAAATGGGGATTAAGGAAAATATTTTCTTGTAAACCTGGGACAGATCCAGCCAGAATTAAGCACTTTGTCCTAATGATTAGCTTGCTGCCTTTGGATCAGCAGGACTTAACAATTGTCTGGTTATTGCCAGTGGAATTGCCTATTTTTAAAGCATGGTGGGCAGGATACCCTATTTTGGGCAGGAAGGGTGTCATGCACTAATTTCTCTTCCTCCCTCCCTCCCATTAAAGTGTGCCGTTTTGAAGGGCTTTTCCTAGGAAAATTGGGGATGGGGTCAAAATCCTACACTATTGTGCCACCCACAGTGGGTAGGTCTTTAATAAATGTATTACAAGTAGAAATTGGAATTATACATCTTGCCCATTAACATCATATGAAAAGCAGAACTTTGTAGCATTCCACACACATCTGCTGTGCAATTGTTGGCATATGTAATATTAAGTAGTAAAAATGATTACTAGTAAAAATATATATATGCAAAACTTACAGAGGAAAATCTTGAATTCTGTATGGAACGAATGTAAAATTGAGCAAATATACCCCATGTTGTATAAGAGAAAGAATCCCACCGATGATCACTTCTCCAGGCCTATACAAATGGTATTGGGTGTTTGTGCATTTTTCTGGCGTTTTATTGCAAGCAAAGGGAGGGAGCTGTAGCTGCAACAGCAGCAGCAACAGCAAGCACCTTAATTCAAATACATGCCTGCCCATACCACAACTGCACATCGGCATGCTTTGCCACACAAAAAGCAGCAACTGTAAGAGGTCAATTTATCCCTTCTGCATGTGTCACAACAAACACACACCCTCCAACCTATGCAGCACATTGTAACCAGTACTTAAGTGAGCTCAAAATTTGAAGCACTTGTTTTTAATCTCTCCGTCTCTCTTTTTTGGTTACAGATTAAGAAAAAACAATAATAGTGTTTTTCATAATTACATAGTGGATAAATATCTCCCTGATGTCACAAAGTGTGAAATACTTGTTTTTCCTTCCTTGTTTGCAACCTTCAGAGGGGCACATGGCAGTAGTGCACAGGGCAACTGAAAAAGTGGGCGAAGCAAGGCACTCAGATTTTACTTTTGTTCAGAAAATTAGTTTGTGGTTCGAGGACCCGATCCCCCCCAAAGTGGAATGAATACACAAGGACACGTGATATAAGGTTAATGGGCAAGAAAAGGCCATAACTTTATTGATTACAGCAAGTGAAAAGCTATTGGCTTAGGCATGGGATTACATCAGCTGACTCCACCCCTCAGAGAGGGGTGAGTCTGAAACAAGGGGGGATTATTCACCAGTAGGTGGAGCCTGTTGATGCTAATCCAACTATAGGCTCTCCCCTGATGTCACCGAGGGTCGTGCCATGGCCTCCCACCAAGCAGGCATCAGACAGAATACACAACTGCCAGATTCCTTTAACGGAATACCCAAAAATTGAAGGCATAGGCGATGGCCACACCTAGCCCTTCGACACCACAACACATTATTCCAATGCCTAACCTACCCACCAATACCACGAAAGTTGTGACGATTGCTACGAGGTAGGCGAAAAAACCAAAAAGCCTAATGCCAAATGCAAAAAATTCCTACCAGGCCCCCCAGACAACCAGGGTGACCAACCTAAAGTCCATAGGAAGGGCAAGGAAAACTAAGACCCTGAGCTCAAAGGGAGTGGAGGGTAGGTGAATCGCGACGGGACGACGAAGAGTGAGGCTGAGGAGGGGCTGTCGCCGCAGCATTTAGGCTGCTGTACACGCCCCCTCGGAGGCACCTGGTTGGGTGCCTGCCGATGGGCATGGGCGCCAGCCAGGTGGGTGGGAGGCAGGGGGCTAACACCCCCTGCTAGAGGCAGGGCTCGGGCTCCCGCCCACAACCACTCCCCTCTCTTCCAGGAGGAGAGTCTTTGTGGTTCGAGGACCCGATCCCCCCCAAAGTGGAATGAATACACAAGGACACGTGATATAAGGTTAATGGGCAAGAAAAGGCCACAACTTTATTGATTACTGCAAGTGAAAGGGTATTGGCTTAGGCATTGGATTACGTCAGCTGACTCCACCCCCTCAGAGAGGTGTGAGTCTGAAACAAGGGGGGTTTATTCACCAGTAGGTGGAGCCTGTTGATGCTAATCCAACTATAGGCTCTCCCCTGATGTCACCGAGGGTCGTGCCATGGCCTCCCACCAAGCAGGCATCGGACAGAATACACAACCGCCAGATTCCTTTAACGGAATACCCAAAAATTGAAGGCATAGGCGATGGCCGCTCCTAGCCCTTCGACACCACAACACATTATTCCAATGCCTAACCACCACTCGAGCCCAAAAAGGCTTGCCGCCAATATCCTCACGGCTGTAACCAATCCCTAATGCTGATGATGGTGCTATCTAACCAAATGTCATTCCCCTGGTCTGAGAGATGAACCCTGTCATTCCGATACAAGGCCTGGTCGCCAATCCGGATACGGTCATGAGAAATGACTTGGCCATTCATAAAGCGCACCCAACGGGCTATTGCCCGATTTAAGAATTTCCTGGTTTTTTCAATGGCCATACAGTTCTGCGCACCGCACCAAACAATTCTCTTCAGGAAGGAGGACCAGAACACCATTGTTCCGGGTCACAAGGCAGCAGTCGCATCCAAATCTCTTTTTATGTTCCACGACAAGTCCGCACTTCTTCTATTAATAAAGTCATTCTCCCCTAATTGAATGATAAGGATGTCGGGAGGGCCGAACGTGGCTACTTTCTCCCTCAGCAATGGCATAAGCTCTTCCCAACGCATGCCTCGTCTCGAAAACCAGGAAACTTGAACTCCAGGTGGCAAACCAAGTTTAGGAGTGAGGCCGCAGCTGACCACCCGTACGCGGGCCCAATGGACAATACTGTGACCGCAAATCCACACACTTCTCCTGAAAGCAGCTGAGAATGAAAGGAAAGGTGGGAAATGGGGAAATAGGGGCAATGTAGCAGAGTGTATTCTAGCGAATATAACCTTTATAAGCATCGGATTTCCATTGGCCCATTTCCTTAATCTTATCCGCAGGCAGACCCAAGCGTGCAGCCGTTGTGGCGTCGCCAATCCTGAATGAGTGTGCCGCATAATCCTGGGAAGATAAACCACAAGCATCAATAGCTTTGTGGAGTACCCTTTTGAATTGGTGTCTCAATAAAGGTGACCCATCTTCGTGAACCAGAAGCGGACCCGGGCCGGCCGATCTGAGGTAAAAGTACCGCCTAGTGTCCTTGACCGGGCATAGGCCCTGCTGTGCTGACGCTGTAAGTTTAACAAGAACACCCCTACCGGCCTGATCAGTTTTCGATTGACGTATCTGCACTGTCATGCTAGTTTCGGACAACTCCATGAGGAGGCCACGCGTTGAGCCGTTTGCGCTAACCTCGACTACAACTTCACCAACTCTCAGGGCGCCAAAAAAGGCGATAGCATATGCTGCGGAAAAGAGGCAGGCCTCAAACTTGGTCCAGCAGATTGACCTCAGCTTTGTGCGCATCTGAGAGAGCAACCCATAAGAAATTGGCTTACGGCCCTTGGCCCTAGGGCAGGGGTCTGCAACCTTTAAGACAAAAAGAGCCACTTGGACCCGTTTCCGAAGGAAAAAAAACCTGGGAGCCGCAAAACCATTGTGACATTTAAAACAAATATATATCCGGAGCCGCGATCTGACAGCGGGCGGGAAGGTGACGTCGGGACGGTGTGTGACTAACGCACGCACCACCCCATGCGACGTCACAGCCAGTACAGCGCCCGCCACAGTGGGGAGTGTCGGGGTGCACAATGCGCCTCCTCCCCTCGCTAGTATCCGCCCCGGAGCCGCGGCAAAGGTGTAAAAGAGCCACATGCGGCTCCGGAGCCGCGGGTTGCAGACCCCTGCCCTAGGGGGTTGTAGCCTGCCCCAATCCTCAATAGCTCTGCGGATCAGAAAGTCACTGCACGGATCGGAGGAAAACGTGGCTTTAGCAAAGAAGCTGATGGCAGCTACATGTATCTTTAAGGTTTTGGGGGCACATCCCAAATCATTGAGATGGGAAAGGTATTGCAGAACGTCGTCAGTGGTGGGTGGCACGCTAGGCGAAAGCCCAGATATCCCAGACCTGAAGCCTAAGAAATCACACCAGGCCTTCTTGTAAGACCTGAGAGTGGAGGGTGCGAAAGACGATAATACTCCCTTAATCACTTTGCGTCTCCAATGTTCCACAGGTGCTCTGGAAAGGGTTCGGGCAACAGTTGCGCTCCAGGTGCTAGCGACCGGAAGCGAGACATCTGAAAGCGAGACAAGGCATCAGCTATATCATTATTGATCCCCGGTATGAATTTGGCTGAAAAAATTATGTTATATTCAAGGCACCAGAAAACGAACGACCGCAGAAGGCAGGAGACCCTCACAGATTTTCACCACTGCCTAGTTGTCGGTTCGGAAGCACACCCGGCGATCTCGAAACTCCTCCATCCAGATATGTACGGCCACTACTATTGGAAAAAACTCAAGAAAAGTGAGATCCCGCATGATGGCCTCGCCCTGCCACCCCGTTGGCCATCATTGTTCACACCATCGTCCCCTGAAGTACAAGCCGAAGCCCAGGGACCCTGCCGCATCTGATTGGACCTGGAAATCTGAGGACTGTTAGGATATTTCCGTTCCACCTTAAAAGGGAGCAGGATGTTTGTGTCACAGCCTGCGTATTTCCTGTTCACAGGATGTTTATGTTTGCTGTTGCTTTCGTTTCTCTCTCTGTCGAAGACACTGTCGCAGGCAGTCATGTCTTTCTTTGTTCTGATCAATGCTGACTAAAAGCTTGTAAATAATGCTCTCCTGAGTGCGACTTCTGGCTGTGCATTATCTGCTGATAAGAGTGTGCATGAGCCCTGGAATGTGGCAAGTTATTTTCTAGAAAACTCATGTCGCTAATCGCTGGTACTGCGTGACTACGAGAGATCGATGGATGTCCGGCAGACGGCTTGGGGCCATTATCTCCCTGGCAGTATCCCAACAACAGGTTTTGGGCCCAGATTCACAGCACTTACAGGAGAGTAAGACTGCGACAGACTGCGTTGAGAGGTATGTGGAGGAAAAGCGAAAGCAAGGCTTTTCTGTATGCCGTGGAAATACCTTTTGATGATTGGCAGGCCTATTTGGTCTGGGCATTGAGCCCAGCAGGCCTCAAGATTTATGGCTGCTGAGATAAGACGTTTCTGAGGTGTGAAAGGCTCACGGCGCAAAGGAAAAGCTGGAATGGAGTTTTTCCAAGCTGCTGAGTGCCCAAAGCTAAATCGGCACAATTATAAAACCTGGGCAAAATGGTGTGAGAGTTTGCTGCATCAGTTTGGAGTGTGGCATACTGTGTCTGTAGCCCCTCCAGTTCCTCTGACAGAAAGATGGAAAGCCGATAATTTGAAGGCCATTGACGTAATAGTCTTGTCCATCTCTCTGGAGGAAATTAAAACATTAGCTGGCAACGTCACTGCACGTAAGATGTGGAATGCTTTGAAAATAGCCCACCAGCCAGTAATCCCAGCACAGAGTTTGATTGCATTGGAGGTCCTGGCTGTTTCCCAGAATGCGAGTGAATACAGGGATGCTGAGGGCATCGGTTGCAAGCTGCAGGGGGAGCTCACTGTCACGTCATCCCAGGCAGCATTCCAGCCTCCAGGGGGAGCCAAGAGGTCGGCAGCTGAGAGCTCTGTTTCTCATGGGAGCCAAGGTCATCCTCACAGATACCGGAAGGCTAGAGGTAAACAGAGGCAGATGCCTGCAGATGGCCAGAAGCAGAGGGAGGGTGTAGAGCCCACGCCAGTGGAAAACAAGGCTTTGTTTGCTGGCACAGCTTCACCAAAGGCTAAAGGCAAGTCTGATGGCCAGGAGCCGGGGGGCAAGCTGCAAAAGCCCACGCCGGTGGAAAACAAGGTTTTGCTTGCTGGAAAGACTGCTCCAAAGGCCAAAGCCAGGTTTATTATTGATTCAGGCTGTACCCGCCATGTTTCAAAGGATCAACATCTCTTTATCTCCTTCAAACCTCAAGAAGGTGAGATCCACCTGGCTGACGGAAAGACGTTGCGGATCGCAGGAGAAGGGACTGTGAAACTGGCAAGTCTGCACACTACCATCAAAGATGTACTTTATGTTCCAGGCACTGCAGACAACTTGCTCAGTGTCCCACAGCTTACTGGGCGTGGTTTTGAGATTTCCTTCAAGAGGAGCGTTTGTGTCATCAGAAAAGGCAAAGAGGACATTTTGCATGCAAAGTTTATGGATGGCTTGTTCTGTATAACTTATGATGACACTGGTGCTGTTGTGTCTAATGCTGATTCTTGTTGTGTTGCACAAACTAACAAAGTTCTTCATGCAGGATGCATTCACGATGCACACAGAAGGTTTTGTCACCTCTCTTGGAAGGCGCTGGCCAAGATGCCAGAGATGGTTGAGGGTTTGAACATCAAACCCTGTAAGTTTCACATGAAATGTGTATCTTGTGCAGAGAACAAGATGAAGGTTGCTCCAAAAGGCAAGGAGTCTAGCAGGCAGGCTTCCAAACCCTACCAGCTAGTGCATGCAGACCTGGTTGGGCCACTTGCGCCCTCTTTGGGAGGAGCAAGGTACTTCATGGTTCTAATTGATTCTTTTTCCAGGTACACTCATGTGTTTATGCTCGAGCAGAAATCGCAAGCGTTTCCTAAGTTCAAGGCATTCTGTGCGTGGTTGGAGAATGTTCACGGTAAACGTATTGGCTGTCTCTTTACTGATCGGGGCGGGGAGTTCACTTCTCAGCAGTTTGAAGTTTTCCTGACTGAGAAGGGAATCCAGCATGATTTGTCAATGCCTAGATCAGTGTTTCCCAACCACAGTTCCGCGGCACACTAGTGTGCCGTGAGATGTTGCCTGGTGTGCCGCGGGAAAAATTAAAAAAATTCGAAAGATTTTTTTTTAAAAAAAGTCAAATTTTCGATTGGGGTGCCGTCACTAGATGACCCCTGGGGTTCCCTCCCTCCCTCCCGCTCTGCGCCTCCCTCCTCCTCCTCCTCCGGGGAGGCCCTTCCTGGCTCTCGGCCAAGGCTTGGCGGCTGCCACTCACTCACTCGCTCGCCCACCCGTCCCTCCATCCCTGCACCCGGCCTCTCCCCCTCCGTCCCCGGCGCGGGGGCTGCCGGGATCCGTAGTCCCCTCGCCCTTGGGCTCCGCGCCCGCGCGGGGTGCGCAAACTACGTTTCCCAGCGTGGCCTGGCGGGCCGGGCGTTTTGTTTGAAGCGCTCTTCTCCCGGCCATGGAATGAGCGCAGCGGCCCCGGCCGGGCGGGCAGGGGCTCTTCCGCGCAGACCCCGCGCAGCCTGCCTGCGCCCCCGTGGAGATCGGGCGGCAGGATGGAGCCCGGGAACCCCGCGGAGGCGGAGCGGCGGAGGCGGAGGCTGCCCCCCAGGTAGGGCTGCGTCGGGGGGGGGTTATTTTTGCAATGCTGCATCCGCGCCCGAGGGGACGCATCGGACCACGGGGAGATCCCTTGGCGGGCGTGCAAGGCAATGCATGCGTGCAGGCGTTGCATGGAGTGCAGTGCAATGCAATGGCAACGCGGCGCCCTGCATGCATGCATGCAACTTCCACCGGCGCTCCGGACTTGGCAGGTGAGGGGGGTCCCCAGTGGGCGGCAGAGAGAGCCGGGAGGGCGAAGGGGAGCCGGGGGGAGCAGCGCTGCTCCTCGAGCCGAGCCCGGGGGGAAACTTCGGCGTCGTTACGCCGGGTGTTGGAAGCGGAGGCTGGCAGGGGCCCCTCACCTGCAAAACCTGGTCGCCTCTCATATATTTTGTGCATTGCATTCATCGCCCGCTTTCTCCTCCAAGGAGCTCCCGGGGCGCGCGCGTGGTTCTCCCCGTGTTATCCTCGCAACAACAGCCCTGCGAGGTGGGTCAGGCGAGTGGCCCAAGGGAGCACCCAGGGATTGTCCTGGCCAGGTGGGGTGATTTGAACCCTGCTCTCTGCCCGGTCTTCGTCCTCATTTAGCCCCCACTTGTGCATGACTGTGCATGACTGAGGTTTTCCCCCCTCGTCTTGGCTATGGTGTGAGTCTGTGCTGTTAATTAGTGGGGTTCTGCCTTCGGAGAAGATGAGCCAGCCCTCAAGGAGGTGATTATGTAATTTGCTAGCAATTCATGTCCCTCCCGGCGTGACGCTGCGCGCTGACGTCACGGGGCTGTAATGGTGGTGTGCCTCGAGATTTTTTTCATGAAACAAGTGTGCCTTTGCCCAAAAAAGGTTGGGAAACACTGGCCTAGATCACCATGGATGAATGGGCTTGCGGAGCGAGCAAATCAAACGTTGCTGCAAGGAATGAAAACATTGTTGCATGATGCCAATCTCCCTGATAGGTTTTGGGGGGAGGCTCTGTCAAATTTTGCTTACACTTTTAATCACAGATTGTCATCACCTATTGGTTGTACCCCCTATGAGAAGATGTTTGGTAAGAAACCCAACATCAAGCACATGAGAATCTTTGGTTCTGACATGTGGGTACACACCCCACAGAGCAACAAGCTTGGGAAGCGTGGGGCACATGGTTTGTTCATGGGGTATGAAAAAGGTGCATACAGTGTATGGATGACTGACTCTAAGTCCATTAAGTTCACAAAGAGTGTTGAGTACAATCCTAAGTGGGGGGAAAATGTGGGAATTTTCCAGAGTTACCCAGAGGAGGATGAAGGTGATGTGAAGAAAGCAGATAATGTTGAGGAAGCTGAGGAAGCTGAGGATGATGATGGTGGTGATGATCAGAGTTCGGATTCCAGTTCAGTGGGCGGCACTGCTGCTGGTGTCAGTGACAGTGATGACACAGCAGACTACAAGAGCACAAAGGCCTCAGTCAGACCATCTGATGCATCTGGCAATGAACTGGAAGAACCACTGTTCACCATTGGTCACTTTTCTCCTAAGAAAGAGGAGATGAGTCCAGAAGACTTGCGTCTAGTACGCAGATCTGAGAGGGCCACGAAGGGCAGACCTCCAAAGAGATTTGCTGATGAGTTTGCTAAGACAGCAACTGCTGTTCTTAGTAGCTCAGAGAAGGTATGGGAACCTTCAAGCTTCAAAGAGGTTCAGGAGTTGACCTCTAAAGATGCTGAGCTTTGGCTAAATGCCATGAAGGCTGAAGTTGATTCCTTGAACAGGAACCAAACTTGGGAACTGGTACCGGTAGTCCCAGGAATGAGAGTGGTTGGCAGCAAATGGGTCTTCAAGGCCAAGACAGACCAAAATGGCAAGGTTGTCAGACACAAAGCCAGATTGGTTGCCAGAGGTTTTTCACAGGTACCAGGACAGGATTACCACGAGACCTACTCACCCACAGTCAAATATGAGAGCATTCGGCTGATGCTCAAGATTATGGTGGAGGAGAAATTGCATGTTTCCCACCATGACATTAATACAGCTTTTTTGTATGGGATTTTTGGGGAGGAGCTGTTTATGCTTCCACCTGATGGGATGCAGATACAGAAGGGAATGGTCTGTAAACTGTGGAAATCCTTATATGGTCTCAAGCAGAGTGCCAGGTGTTGGAACACGAAACTCACTGAGACATTGCTTTCTCTTGGTTTTCACCAGGGCAAAGCTGATCCATGTGTGTTTGTCAAGGAGGAGGGGCAAAACAAACTGGATTGTTTATGTTTTGTTGATGATCTTCTGATGTTTTGGAAGAATCAGGCTTTGTACCAAAGCACCCTAGCTCAGCTGAAGGAGCACTTTGACATGAAGGATCTTGGAGAGGTATCCAACTATCTTTCTCTGCAAGTGGAGAGGGACCAAGCAGGTAATTTTCTGGTACACCAAACACAGAAAATTGCTGATGTATTAAGCAGGTTGAATTTGGTTGATGCAAACCCAGCAGACACACCGATGGTGACAGGTTACCAGGTAGACAGTACTGCTGAAGCGTTTTCTGACACTACGCTGTACAGATGCATTCTAGGCAAGTTGAATTTCATTGCCAGATGCTCAAGACCTGACATTGCTGTAAGCTGTAACCTGCTTAGCAGACATGCCAACAATCCTACTGTTCAGGATTGGAAAGCTCTGAAGTGCATAGCCTGCTATTTGAAAGGGACTATGCACTACAGGCTGAGGTTCACCAGTCAGAAGACTGGAGGTCTTGAAATCTTTGCAGATGCAAGTTTTGGAAGTGACACCACGGATGGTACGAGCACTTCTGGAGTATGCTACATGTACAACCACTGCCTGTTTGACTGGTTGTGCAAAAAGCAGACAACAGTGAGCCTAAGTTCCTGTGAAGCAGAACTCAATGCTCTGTCATTTTCACTCATGAATTGTGAATGGTTGGTGCAACTGTTTAAGGACATCAGAGTTTCTGTGAAATGTCCTGTACAAGTGTATCAAGACAATAGATCGTGTTTGGCTTTGCTGAACTCAGAGAGTTGCAAGCAAAGGACCAAGTACTTGCAGATTAAGCTACATCGTGCAAGGGAGTGTATTCAGAAAGGACTCTGTGATGGCCTGGGATTCTGAGTCTGAGAGTGAACCGGAGGAATCCCAGCCGGCACAGGAGTCCCCGCCTCCAGGGCCGGCTGAACTGGGGCAAGGCCTAGATGCTGAGGAGCCTGCACCTGTGACAGATCCTCAGGGGCAGGCACCAGGTGAGACCATTCTGGCCCCAGAGGTGCTGGAGGACTCAGTGGCTACAGGTGAGCCTCCCCCGGGGCCCAGTAACCCTTCGGCCTCTCCTGAACTGCAGAGGCTTAGGGCAGAGAGGCAAAGGGAACTGGTCTCTCCCAGGAGGAGTGCTCGCCTTTAGGCCAGGAGAGGCGGGGCTCCTGGGGGCCGGGACTGCCCCCGGCCTTAGAAGAAGATAAAGGTCAGGCAGCCCGGTCCCAGGTTGCGGGAGCAACGTCGTTGTGGAGTACCTGCTTTACCCAGACCTAGATCTGCACTCCCGGTGTGCCTGTTCCTCGCCCGGCTTCCTGCTCCTGACTCTCCGGTGTTCCTGTTCCTCGCCCGGCTGCCCGCTGCTGACCCACCAGTGTTCCTGTTCCCCGCCTGGCTCCCTGCTTCTGCTCTACCAGTGTTCCTGTTACCCGCCTGGCTTCCTGCTGCTGCCCTACCAGCATTCCTGCTCCCCCGCCCGGCTCCCTGTTTCGGACCTCGCGTCTCATCTAGTGATCATCTACCCTGCTAGTGACTCTGGACTGAACTTCGGATACGGTATTAGTACCTTTCCCCCCCCGGGACCAGCACAGACTCATTCAGGTGTCCTACATGGCAGGAAATGAAATTCCTGCTGATCTGTTGTCTAAGGTTGTTAACAGAGAACAACTTAAGGTTTATGTACAGAAGTTGCAATTGGGTTGAACCACAGGTACTACAGGTTACATGGAAAGGGGGAGGATGTTAGGATATTTCCGTTCCACCTTAAAAGGGAGCAGGATGTTTGTGTCACAGCCTGCGTATTTCCTGTTCACAGGATGTTTATGTTTGCTGTTGCTTTCGTTTCTCTCTCTGTCGAAGACACTGTCGCAGGCAGTCATGTCTTTCTTTGTTCTGATCAACGCTGAATAAAAGCTTGTAAATAATGCTCTCCTGAGTGCGACTTCTGGCTGTGCATTATCTGCTGATAAGAGTGTGCATGAGCCCTGGAATGTGGCAAGATATTTTCTAGAAAACTCATGTCGCTAATCGCTGATACTGCGTGCCTACGGGAGATCGATGGATGTCCGGCAAACGGCTTGGGGCCATGATGGACTTTGTCTCCCTGGCAGGATCCCAACAGAAAGATCACTTTTTCCGTCTTGACAGCTAGTTTGACAGCTGTCAAGCTCTTCAATATCTCTCTAACAAGCTTTCTCGTGCCGGGGGGGGTGACACTTCAGCTCCAAAAATTATCTCTCGTCCTCCAGTAAAAATTACTTAAACTGCCAAATCGTGAAATTAATATCTTTTGCCCAATAAAAAAGAAAAAGTCCTCTCGACCTTAGTTAGTTAGTCCTTGCTTTAAATTATTTATAAGACGGGGAGACGGCCTTCCTGTTTACGTCTTCCCCGATCGTGCCTAATTCAAGAAAAAGTTTTCCTTTAGAAATCCAAATTCCGTACTACTCACGGGTTGCTGTTTTAAAGTCCAATTGTTCACAAGAAGAAGTCAGCACTCTCCGACCATGGCTTGCGGCTTCACTCCGCAGGAGAAGCAGTCGACTCACAGCACCGCGCCAGTCACCCCGTCCCCCATTCCAAAGCCTTTAAAAAGGCTCCTTCACGGATCGGGGGTGCAAATGGTGCCCACCGAGTCACCAGGTTCACAGGCTTCACCGCCTGTGATTTTTAAGGGTCCCCGCGTCACCGCAGCGGCAAGACCCGATCCTGCGGAGCCGATTCCCTCCGGAGCTCAGAGGGAATCCGCCATTAGCCGATCGCGCTAACCTGGGAGTCAGGGTAATTCGGATTGTTTCCATAAGGGTGTCAATTTCTTTGGTAAGCGGGATGATTGGGCAATTGTATCCAACTCAATGCCCAAGTATGTGAGGCGCGTAGCCGGGCCCTCGGTTTTTTCAGCTGCGAGGGGAACACCCAGGTCCTGGGCCAGAGCTGAGAAGGCCCCAAGCAGTGAGGCACATTCCCCAGTGTTGGACTTTCCCACGAAAAGAAAATCATCCAGGTAGTGTGTGACCCCAGTGGCATTAGTCCTAAAACGCAAGGCCCAGTCCAAGAAGGTGCTGAATGTTTCGAACGCCGAACAGGCCACTGAGCAGCCCATTGGCATGGCCTTATCAACATAATATCTCCCTTGAAATTTAAAGCCCAGCAGCCAAAAGTCATTAGGGTGCACTGGCAAAAGGCGGAAGGCCGATTCTATATCACACTTTGCTAAAAGTGCCCCGTGGCCAAAACTCCTAATTAGTTTAACTGCCTGATCGAAGGTGACGTATTTTACCGAGCATAACTCTGGTGGGATGACATCATTTACTGAGCCGCCTTTTGGATAAGAGGTTGTGAATGAGCCTAAATTCCCCAGGGGTCTTCTTGGGAACAATGCCTAAGGGTGATAGGTGTAAATTTGAGAAGGGGGGCTATCAAACGGGCCTGCTACCCTGCCTGCGCTTACTTCTTTGGCTATCTTCCTCTCTGCAATTTCTGGCCTCTCCCTAACAGACTTCTGAATCGGGGAATCTTTTGCTATTAAAGAATCTGCTATTGGGATTTGAAACCCGCTGGAAAATCCCTCCCGAAGATATGACGCTGCATTTTTATCTGGGTAAAGGGACAGAAGGTTGCAGAGAGGGGCTAGCTTGATAGGGGAAAACGCCAATTCCAAAACTACCTCATCTTCTGTTCCCAGCCATGGGGGCTCCCCTGGAACTGGAGTGATGGAACCCCCGGCCTCCATGAAAGGGCTGTTTCCCCCCCTTAAAGCAAGTTGCTACCGGGTGAGCCCTGGTGCATCTCTCACATTCATGAGGGTATTTGCATGATGACTTTTGGCATGACCCTTTATTGTACTCCCAGCATGCCTTACGCCTGAAGTCCCTTCTCGGGTCGACCCTGGCCGAACGGTATGAGTCCACCTGCTTCTTCTCAACATACGGACCCACCGCTATTGACCAGATTCTGTTTTTGATCTGATCCCAGCGTGCCAACGGAATCCTAGAGGCCTTCCCATGAAACTTCTTATCATAGCTTATGGCGGCGGCTTCCCCCGAGAGGGCGCATGCTGTACCGATGTGCGAAAGGTAAGCAACCAAGAAAACTGCTCACTTGGGATAGGCTGCCACTATCGTACCCATAAAAGCCTGGAACCCATCCAGCCAGTGTTCAAATGTCCTAGGCATGGAGGGATACTTGCTATTCCGCTTCCCATGGGGGGCCTCTTTTCGCCCCTACCTAGCTCCTCTGCAGGAGGAACTAACTTAAACATATCAACGAACTCTCCATTTAAAATTTTTGCACGCAATTTGGGGGACAGATGATCCCCTGGGATCACATCTGAAGTTGAGTAGGTGGATGTGGTTGAATCTTTTACCAGAGCTCCATCCATCCACTCCTGGGTCCCCCCAAACTTTTTCCGATGGCAGTTGGCACTCCTTGAGAGAGCCCAGTCAGGGAGACCAGATATTTCCTCTCCTTTACCCCAGTAGGAGCCCAAGGATGCCTCACTATCATACTCTGAAGTATCATACCTGTCTCCTCGTCCGTGTCATTCTTCCTCGACTTGCTGTTCTTGCAAGTGTATTTCTTCTTCTCACGCCTCTTCCCCGAAGGCTTTTCCTCTGACACTGCACTGGGGGCCTCCTCCAACTCCTGCTGCTCGTCCTCTGCTGCAGATGAAGAGGCTGATTCTGGTAGCTGCACCCTGGGCCACTTATCCTGTGAATGATTGGAAGAGCTAGAAGCAACAAGGTTATTAGCATGGGCAGACTTAGATGTCGCCTTCCCCCCCGACCACGAGACGCGGATGCCGAAGACTGTGTCTGTGACCTAGTCCGAACCGGTTCTGACCTAAAATTCGCGCCCACCCTTGTCAATTAGGAATCACTAAAGAGGGAAGCCGAGGTGCTAGGTAGCTCGTCCCGTTGGGAAGATCGCGGACTCTCCGGAACTACCTGTGTATCCGGAATGACGTCGGGAGAAGAGGGAGGGCCGGGGTTTTCATCGGGGAAGCGTTGTTCATAATCGTCTATAAATGACCTAAATGCTTTGAGGAAATGAGAAATGGGCTTTTGATTATTACTCCTACCCTGTTGTCTCCGGGATGTGTTCCCAGCTGCATTGTGTGCTGCTTCAGACACGCGCTTTCTCTTAGGAGCCATGAGATGCGCTTCGTACAATAAAATGTAACTGCTGCTTATTGGTTTGGGTTATCTGAATCTGCAAGTTTTTTTTTACTATATATTTTTTATTTTATTATTATTATTATTTTAAAATAATTTAAATTTTCTTTTTTCTTTTCATTTTTAATTAATTTTTTTAATTAAAAAAATATTATTATTATTAATTTATTATTATTATTATTATTATTATTATTATTTATTAGTCACTATTGTTTATAATAAAATTGCTTAAATTGCCAAATTAATTTGAGTATAATTAACAGCTGGTTGCTACTACTGTTGATCCAATTAATTATTGCTGTTGAAATTTGTTCCTAAATTGATTAATTCTAAATGATGCTATTAATCAAACTTGTGATGAATTGATATCACTGTTGCTGTTTAATAGCTGCTGTCTCAACAATCAGCTTTGCAAGCGCTGTGAAATTATATTGATTATATTGTCACTGTGCAGCTAAATCAAATATACCGTCTCTATAAGATAATGAAAAGCTGAGCAATTCTTAAATGATAATATTCTAGTATCGCCAACAATGTTTCAAAGTATCAATTGTTTCTAAATTGCTTATTTAATTACCAATGGTTTTATTAAAATAATCAGAATTGTGATAAAATTGATATCACTGTTGTTGCTTAATAGGTGCTGGCAAAATGATCGACTATCCAACCACTGTAAACTTATATCAATTTTAATGTCACTGTGCAATTAATTAATTATACTGTCACTGTAAGATAATCAATTACTGAGCGGTTATGAAATAATAATATTCTACTATCACTATCAATGTTTTTAAGTATCAATTGTCACACAGCAAAAAAAAAAAAAAAAAAAACCCAGCTGCACAACACTGGAGTAAAGTGAGCAGCAGCAATAGGAAGGCAATAGGAAGACAAGGGGCTCCAGCGATAAGGGTAAAGTCAGGGAAGCTCGCCTTTAAGCCTCCAAAACAAAAGGCAGCCAAAGACGCAATAAATGCTGGCTTCCCGGCCACAATACTAAGCTTCCTGTTGTTCTTCAAACCAGGGGGCTGTCAATGGTGCAGCTGCCGAGCAACAATGTAAAATTAGCCTGGCGATCACTTAAGCCACTAGGGACAAAGAATAACCCTTGGGATGCAGCTTCAGGAAACGCTGTCTCTTACAAATGAGAAGGCTGAAGAACAAAGCCCTTAACTATTGCTCGTTAACTACTGTGTTTCTGCCCTTAGGCAGCAACCGCTTCTATGGCCCCAGAATGAGTTGCTTGGAAACAGGCAATATTTCTATGGCAACAGAATGTGATTTTACGAAATGAAATAAATGAGAAGGAAGGGGGAGGGAATGTTGGAGGGGGGGATAACAGGATTTTCAAATTAAATAAGCTCCGAGGGGCAGAAACAGCCTGGCTATACGAAATCCCATCCACCAAATACAATTTCAACAGCAAGAGAGAGGCTGGTGGTTTTGAACGCACAGAGCTGGCCAGAGAAGGGGGAGGGGGGACAATCAACAGAGGGGGCGGTGTACACGCATGTGGAGAGCCCGCTCCGAGGGAAGAAACACACAGGAACTAACAGGAAATAATGGCGCTGCGTAGCAGCTGGCTTTTACGACACACTCTGCTGATCGCTTATTCCCAGGCAGCGAGCGAAAATTAAATGCCCCCAAAACCCCTCTCAAACAAGCACAGCAACACTGCAAGCACACACCAACACAGGAGCCCCCCAACCACCACCGATTTAAGTTCACGCACAAAGGGGGGAAGCACTAAGTCCCGTGTACCACGCCGCACACCGGACACAAGCTCCTGCGCTGCCTAGCAGCCAAATTTTTAACGGACGCGTCCCTGCTCAATATCTTCCTAAGCTGGTAAACAAAAGGCTCTTAAAAGCGCGCCCAAATTCCCCTCAACAGGCACAGCAATACTGTGAAACCACGCAGACATGCAGAGCATCATCTCTTAGAATCCTGCGGGGCACAAAACAAGCTCCAGGAAAGTGGAAAACACACACACGCTCAAGATCGGATGAGCTCTTTTATCAGATAGTCGGACCCCTGGTCGTACTGTTAAAAAGATCGCGCCGCTGCCAAAAGAACGCGCTGCTGCTCTGGATGTTAAGTGAGGACGCAGCACAGGGATACACAAACAGACTCACCCACACACACCTAGTGTCCGATCATAGGTCGCACTGGGAAAGGCACGCACACACCACACCGTAAAGAAGACCCCCCAAACCAGCCGACAAACAAAGCAGCAAGAGTTAATAGAAGATTAGCAGAAGGTGTTTATTTATTTTTGCTGTATCTTCCGCGCTTGAGGCTTACTTCATTCATTCATGAAAACACACACGCGGCAAGCACACACACCAGGCACACTTACTATCGGATCAAACGTCACAACGCTGCAGTTCGCGGCTGGTCAATAACGCGCTCTAGCACAACTAGAGAAAACCAGGGGCAACAGGCGAAAAGGAGGGGAAAATGGGGAAAAACTGGCACAGTAAACTGAATAAGGTAAGCAACTGAACAGGGAAAGCAAGGAAAGGTAAGCCAAATATACTTCCCTGCGAAAGGATCCTCTTCCAGTAGAAACCATGTGGTCGCTGCTGAACACACGGACGCGGAGAAAGATCCTGAATCGCGACGGGACGACGAAGAGTGAGGCCGAGGAGGGGCTGGTGCCGCAGCATTTAGGCTGCTGTACACGCCCCCTCGGAGGCACCTGGTTGGGTGCCTGCCGATGGGCGTGGGCGCCAGCCAGGTGAGTGGGAGGCAGGGGGCTAAAGCCCCCTGCTAGAGGCGGAGCTCAGGCTCCTGCCCACAACCACTCCCCTCTCTTCCAGGAGGAGAGTCTTTCTACACTCACACACCCCTTTCTCAAGTAGGGCCAGTGATGGATGTGGCCTGGAAAGAGATAGGGTGGCACTGGTATTTCTCCTAATATACATACTTTAGTGTACCAGTTTACCAAATATATCCCTTTTTGCAAGCAGTTCTGCATAATGTAATATACTGCATGTTTGCATGTAGCTTTCACTAATGTACACTTTTAATGTTCACTCCCCCCCCCCCAATATATGCATTTCAGTATAAAGGTTGAAGAACTGCACACAATATTCAGAACAGTGTGAATTTTGAAGAATATTTGTGTTTACGTTTGCCTGTTGTTTGGGGAATTGTAGTTACATAGGTCTGCAATAAAATTTGAACCAAACTGAATTTCTAGTGCAGCTGTGAAAAAGTTGTGAAAAAGAGGAAAAGTGGAGGGGTTGGACAATATGCACTTGCTCTGCGTAGAGACAGAAAGAGGCACTCTGTATGTGCTCAAAGACACTTTTACTATATTCTGGCTAGCTAGTAGATTTTTTTTCTTTTTGACTATGAAACCCAGACATGGTTTGTTGACTGCAGCTAATGTGCACAATGATTCTTACGGAGATGCATAAACTTGTTGCACTTAGCAAATTAAGTTCCTAAGTTAATATGGGAAATGCTATTCACAATGGTCTTTAACTCATATATATATATATATATATATATATGCAGGTTTTGGTGTCTTCGGGTGTCTTCCCGTGTAAGAGTCGGGGTGTCTGTGCGACGTTTCGACGAGGTCTCATTCGTCATCTTCAAGCGTCGTCTCGACGTTTCGAGACCTCGTCGAAACGTCGCACAGACACCCCGACTCTTACACGGGAAGACACCCGAAGACACCAAAACCTGCATTCCTGTACCCGTGAAAATCTACGAAAGCATATATATATATATATATATATATATATATATATATATATATATGCAGGTTTTGGTGTCTTCGGGTGTCTTCCCGTGTAAGAGTCGGGGTGTCTGGGCGACGTTTCGACGAGGTCTCACTCGTCATCTTCAGGCTGGTGCTTTCGGCTTCTTGTTACTGGAACAGAGCAGAATCTGGTGTTTGAGTTCCTATAAATACTGTTGAGGGGTGTGGTGTATAGCCTCCAACGTTCTGGGCAGAGAGGAAGTTCCTAGATGAGTGTGCCTTTTCTTCTTTTGTTCCTTAATTACTTGAGGGATATCTTGAGTGATTTCATGAGTGATATTCTGAATACCACTGGGTGGGTCATTAAGTGTAGATTAGTTGCTAAAGCTTTTGTGTCTTGACCTCTTGAGCTTGTGAAGAGTTTTTCTGAGAAGATGGCTGTGCTGCATTTAGTTGTGCTCTGGCTTGGCTTCGTGTATAGGGGCGAGCTGTGGTTTTGTGCCTTGTGCCAGCCAGATCTGTGTAGGGATTGCAGGGGGGTGCAGCATCCGGAGGTGCCACTATAGTTTGGCTACTGGATGGAGTCTGTAATATGTCTGTGGAGAGGGTCTGGGTTTGGGTCTGGTGTGGTTGATTGGTGACGGCGTTCTGTGTGCCTCTGGTTCTGGTGTCGGTTTTTGTGGGGAGGGCTAATTTCCAGATGTCTGGCAGGCGGGACGTGTCGTCACGCTTGTTCATGTTGTGAGGGTGTTTCTCTATCTCGATGGCTTCCATGATTATTCTCTTGTGGTGATGTTCCATGTTAAAGAGCAATTTGGAATCTGCAAAATTAATTTCGTGTCCTGTTTCTTTCATGTGTTGGAAAAGAGAGGAAGTTTTTTCTTCTTGACCCACCCAGTGGTATTCAGAATATCACTCATGAAATCACTCAAGATATCCCTCAAGTAATTAAGGAACAAAAGAAGAAAAGGCACACTAATCTAGGAACTTCCTCTCTGCCCAGAACGTTGGAGGCTATACACCACACCCCTCAACAGTATTTATAGGAACTCAAACACCAGATTCTGCTCTGTTCCAGTAACAAGAAGCCGAAAGCACCAGCCTGAAGATGACGAGTGAGACCTCGTCGAAACGTCGCCCAGACACCCCGACTCTTACACGGGAAGACACCCGAAGACACCAAAACCTGCATTCCTGTACCCGTGAAAATCTACGAAAGCATATATATATATATATATATATATATATATATATATATATATATATATATGCAGGTTTTGGTGTCTTATATATATAAACTTTAGAAAGTTGGTGAGTGTTCCTAAGTAAACAAGGCTTTGGGGATTATGCCTTTTGGAAATACAGAAGTGGAAATAGTTCCATTGTCTATCTATTTCTTAAAAATAAAATAAATTTCTTATGTAATTTGTCTCATTTCCACATATGTTAATCAGGTACAAGTTTTATTAGACCCTAACTGCCTTTTGTTTATTTTGCTAATAATGCTGTAACATCAAATATCCCATCTATGGTTTCTAATTACTCCAACAATCATGGGGGGGGGATCAATTTTTTTTTTGGGGGGGTGTTCTTACCTTGACTTCCAGAATACCCCTCCCCCCATAAAAATTCCGTCATGTTAATTAATTGCATGTTGAATGTTTATTACATATTTATATAGTTACTTTCATTCAACGACCTCAGTATGGCTAAGTTATAGACAATTGCTTTTGTGAATGAGCTCTCCTTTATACAACTCCCCATATGAACTGACCTGAACCCTGCAATCACCTTCTGAGGCCCTTCTTCGTGTGCACCCTCCACAAGAGGTCAGGAGGGTGGCAACACAAGAACGGGCCTTTTCTGCAGTGCCTCCCCACTTGTGGAATGCTGTATTGGAAAGTGTCATGATTTTAAAAATTGCTGCTGCTTTATTAAATGACAGGGATGTATGCATTTGTATAATGTAAAACAATACCTGAGAAGGGCAATATAAATTTTTTTTTACAATTAATTGGATGGATCCCAATATATTCATACTTAGAGTTGACCCGTTTAAACCAACAGAACAAGTTAACCAAGCCTATATGGTCCCATTGATTTCAGGGGAACTACATTAAGCATAGCCAAGTCTAGATCCACTGAAAAGTGATCATGCACTCTCTCCATTTGAGTACAACTGCTGCTACTACAATGATTGCAATGAGTTTTTTAATGTATGACATATTAGTGTATTTTTGGTCTTTGTGGAAGCTGCCCAGAGTGGCTGGGGAAACCCAGCCAGATGGGCGGGGTACAAATAATAAATTATTATTATTATTATTATTATTATTATTATTATTATTATTATTATTATTATTATTATTATTATTATTGCTTCTGCTAACATAAAAACAACCTGCTGGATAGGACCAATGACCCACATAGTCCAGCATGTTTTCTCACAGTAGCCAACCAGATGCTTGTAAGAAATCCAGAAACAGGAACTGAACGCAAGGGCCCTCTCCCCTTCTACAATTTTCTGTAACTGATTTTCAGAAGCATACTGCCTCTGACTGTGGAGATGGAGCATAACCATCATGACAAGTAACCACTGATAAACGTACCCACCATGAATTTATCCAATCCTCTCTTAAAACAACCCAGGTTGGTGGCCATCACTGCCACCTGTGGGAGAGAGTTCTCTAGTTCAATTACATGCTGTGTGAAGAAGGACTTGCTTATGTATATTCTGAATTTTCTAATATCTAGCTTCATTGGATATCCACAAGTTCTAGAATCCTAAGAGAAGGAGAAAAACTTTTCTCTATCTACTTTCTCCATGTCATACATAACTGTATAAAGTCCCAAATGCTGCAGCCTAATTCCATAGCACTGGGGAAGCATCACAAAACAAAAACACCCACACACAATGTTATATTATTATAACAGAGGTTTCCAGCTTTGTTGAGTCCACAGCTCCGTTGACCAACTGCATTCTTTCTGTGGCACCCCTGTGGGGCTCAGGAGCTGAGTTATGCTACCCTAGTGCTTTCCAAATGCACTCAGTACTTCTGCTCACTAGACCTGCTGGTCATTTATCTGGCTGAAGGCAACCTATGGACACAAAAGGCTGTTTACTTGGAGTGGACCATTTTAAAAGACATTGCCTTGTTGCCTGATGGAGATCTGAAAATGTGCATCACCCGGTCATCTTGGTGCAACAATGCTCTTGGAGGGGAGATCAGCCTCTGCAGGTGGATAGGGTGCAATGGCAGTGGCATGTGGTGCGTGCTGTAATGCTCTAGGGTGGCCTGGAAAATCTGTCACCCCTTGATCAGGTTTGAGTTTTCAGACTTCTTTCGCCTAGGTGGGGTTCACCTGTCAGAAAGCGGCAATTAACATTTGATTGGAAGATCTTTATTCGGGCCTTTGGATTGGCCATGGGGGCAGGTTTGGATTGGCAGGAGTCAGACTGTGGTAGGTCCTCCCTTGTGGTGGAAATGGCATTGGTCAGGATCAACATAGTATGGGGGGGCATAATGGGCCTAAGAGGAGGATTGACCATGGCAAACCGAAGTGTGGGGTCTATATTTGCCTGGTTGAAATCTGGTTGAAATCTGCACCCTGCTTGCTTGACTTGCACCACGGCAAGGTTCAACACTGGCTGACTTCCGTCGTACAGGTTTGGAACGATCCAAACCCAGAGGATCCATTCCAGCAACCTGAGGCTTGTGAAACGATGAACTGATCCTGGGACCCGATGCCATGCCAACCTTTGCCCTGCCTGTGGCTGTGAAAAATGAATTGGCCTGATTTTATCCCATCACCATTGTACAGTCTGGTTCTTTTGCTGTGCTCATGAGTCACATGGGCAAAAATATCCTAATTAGCAGAATAGCATCCCTTCTTTGGTGTTCTAAAATAAATTAAGCATGTTGGGATTATGGCCAGTGGGGATTTTGAAGAAATAGTGAGCATTAAAAAATGAAAATATCAGATTAAAAGCTCCCTTCTAGACTAAAGTTAGGCGTAACTCATCAGTTAAACCCCCACCCCAGTCTATTAGGATTGTTTGCTAGGAAATTTCCAAAATGATCTTAGATCCTGTTTTAATGAGCAGTGTTTGATCAACAGCATTAGCAAATCCTTCTACTTGATCAGTTGTTGAATATCAGCCTATATAACAGGTATTTTAGTCAAGGGGTAGAGAGAAAGAGGGGGAGGGGAGTATTTTGATTTTATAAACATTTATGTCGTATCATAGGGCTGATATACGTACAGAATCTCCCAGACATTACTGGAAATTTCCAAAAGGTGGTGCTTTGTTCTGGATCTTCAGCAAGTCAATTTTAGGCATATTTTTTTGGCATTTTTGTAAAGAAAAGCTCAACAACTTTTGGGTTGTCCTGGTTTTTACTTTTTGAAATATGGCAACCCTAGGTATCATTATAATAAATCAATAACTGGGAGATGATCCACTATCATCAACTTTTCTTCTACTTTTCAAGGAATACAAAGAGGCATTGTTTTATTTAATTCCCTACTGGGGAGGCTATTTTAAAAACAGTTGAAAATAATCTTAACCAATTTGTATTTTAATATCATTTTCTCTCTTTGATAGCTCCGGTCCAATATATGGAACCCAATTAGATAAAGGATATTTAATGTAGAAATTAATTCAATTGCTGATTTCTAGGTTCACTTCACAGGAGACCTATACTTTTACCTGTATAGTTTTAAATATAAAATCATTCATCTATTTGCTTTTTCTAACATTGTAAGCTACCCCACTCTAGGAAAGTTGGTAATAGGTGAGCAGAGGTTAACTGTATTGTATATTTTACGAATGAATGTGATGTGACACATAAAAGAACTTCAATGTCATAAAACAAACTATTATTCTCAAAAACAGTGTTTTGAAGTCACTTTTCATAATATTGGCTTAATGCTTTCTAAAACATTGACATGCTTAAATTTATTGTGTTTTGCTATTCTGTATATCTGGCTGTGAAAGATGCAAACATGCCTACCCACAAATCTGTGGAATAATGAGCCCAAAGGACAAGAAATAACAGGTAATAAAGAAAAAGGAGATCAAGAGACAATGCATTTCCCTTTTTCAATTTCAGATCTGCCCTCATGCAGGACATAGGGGAAAATGAGACAGAAGTAACTGAATTTGTTCTCGTGGGATGGTCAGGTCGACCCAAGGCAAGAATGGGATTGATGGTCCTCTTTATTGTATCCTATGCAGTCATCCTTGTTGGAAATGGACTCATTATTGTGGTGGTCATAAATGACTCCCGGTTGCACAGTCCTATGTACTTTTTCCTCTGTAATTTGTCCATCATTGACCTTTGTTTCTCATCGACTGGCATCCCACAATCTATAGTCAATTGTTTAGTGGATAGACCTGTTATGCCTCTTCCACTGTGCTATTCTCAAATTCTTCTGGGTCTCCTTTTTGGAACGTGTGAATGTTTGCTGCTGGCTGTCATGGCTTATGATCGCTATGTGGCCATTTCCAACCCACTGCGATATACACTCATCATGAACAGGAACATTTGCATCACCTTTGCTGCTATGACATGGACGACTGCCTTCATGGTTACAATAGTTCCCTGTCTTGCGAAGCCAGCACGATTCTGTGGGAACAATGAGGTGGACCATTTAGTATGTGAATTCAAAGCTGTCTTTAAGTTACTCTGCACTGATACATCTGCGAGCACGCTGGGTATGTATTTTACAAGCATTTTCACACTGATTTTACCCCTAGCTTTCATTTCTTTTTCTTATATGCGCATTCTTATTGCCATCATGAGAATGCACTCAGATTCTGAAGGGGGTAGGATGAAGGCTTTTTCCACATGTGGGTCTCATCTGGTTGTGGTGGTCATGTACTATGGCTCAGGTATGTCTGCATACCTTATCCCTCAAACTAAAGAAACTCATTTAGGTGACAAGATTGTTTATATATTTTACACAGTAGTTACACCTATGTTTAACCCTATGATTTATGCACTCAGGAATCAGGAAGTGATGGGAGCACTAAAGAGACTAATGAGCGGGAAGAAATAATGCAAAATTATGTTATTAGATGTTTCAAATCTAACATTCTGTTGATTTTTCAACTGCAGTCTCAGCTTATGTAAGGGAGTGTTCTATGAAAATCTTATGTAGATAGAAATGTGCACAAGTGCAAATTGCCCATATGGCATCACAATTTTCTTATAAGTGTTGGAAGGGATGTTGAAAAAGAGGCACCCTTTTCACTTATGGTGGTACAGCTCACAAGTATTCAAATTCAGGACAATGGTTAGTTAAGAAATGACCAAAATACCCGAATATCCCATTGCAACTTCACTGTAGCTTTGTTTACCAAATCAATGGAACAATCAACTGAAATATTTCTGCCAGGGCTTTTTTCCAGCCTGAATTCATTGGAACACAGCTGGCAGCTGGCAGAATCTCAATTGCCCCCAAATGGACAGGACTTGCAACTTTCATTTCGGTATTAAAATGTATTAAATTTAGCATCAGCTGGGGGGGGGGCGCTAATAAATTATGTGTTGCCAGGTGCTTGGAGTATCATGAAAAAGTATACTGTTTGGTGGGATGTTATCATATAAGCAACAAATGCAAACATATAGGTACAATGTGAAATTGGGCTTCCTTAATGGTCTTAATTACTTTAAATCTCTTACATATATACTGCGCTGCTTTTTTGTATTTTTATATCAATTATGTTCAAGCAGTAGTAAGGGGCACTCATTGTAGTAGAATTTTAAAAGAATGGGAACTCCAACATGCAACCAACATCTTCCAATAACTAGAATGGAGGTATTTATTTTCAGATTAGGATAATTCAGATTAGGATAATTGTGCCTTTTCCAAAACTAAATATAAGCTTTGGATATTTGAAAACTAATCTGTGAAACTATTGTATTCAATAGAGTTGATGATCAGAAAATAAAATATATTGGTTATTTGGGAATTGTACTGCCTGAACATTCTGAACATGCCACTAGAGAAGGACTCGTGTGTCCAACAACTGATGCCAAGTGAGAACTGTGCCCTTACAAAGCACCGTGTTCCTAGCCTATTCTCTGAGGGAGCTGGGAAATAAAATGACCATGGGTTTTGCATGTAGGGGATACATGAAGCCATCAAGAGTTGAAAAGCAAACCCCTAGTCATGAGGTGATGAAGGAGTGGGAAAAGGTCATTTAAAGTGTTCCCAAGAACCAGTACATATGGTCACCCCAGGGATACATAATGTGGTGAATTACAAACAACTCCCATCCAGTATGGCCAATTCGATGTCTACCTTCCCAAACACTTCCATTGTTCATCCTATTGTCCACAATAGACCCTGTTGGTTTCTGTGCCCTCACTGATTTATAGCATCTTTCCCCACTTATATATTCTTTGAATATATAAACCCCATTGTTTGAGCTGAATCACTATTTTGTGCCTGTCTGAGGTGGCAAGATCAGCTGGACTATTTAAGGTTTGTAGAAATGACAGGGAGAAGCTGCATGGCACATTATGTAGTATGTTATGAGATGTGTGGTGCCATCTGATGAAAGGGGAGTTGGAGGGAATATTTGGCTGTGCTGCAGTTTTGCAATTGTATTGCATTGCTTAATTGCGTGCTGAGGTCCCCCAAAACCCCTACCCCAATAACTCAGACATCACACGTAATTTTTGTTTAAGGTTTTTGGCATAATTTTGGCCACAACTTTATTTTTATACAAATTGAGAGTGGTTGCTTAGGCATTGGTTATGACTACCTGTCCCCCCCCCGCCTTGGGGGGACAGCACTGACTCCCTCGTCAGTCCCGGAGGAAACATGGTCAGAGTCAGATGGAGCTGCGTCACAGACTCTCACTGCTCCGCGCATGTTCCTTGAAGCTTACACGGCCCGCACCCTGCCGTCAGGGTTTGGACGAAGGGGATGGTAAGCTTCAGAATTCCTTTAACGGAATACCCGTCAGCAGCAGCATTGGAGGGGCAGGCACAGCCAATCCATACCCCTCCACCAACCAATTTTAACCAATGCCTAACCGCCAACCTTACAAGTTGTGACGATTTGCTAAGCAGTAGGCAAAACCCAAAAGGCACGCACTAATCAGCCAATTGGACAAATTCCTACTGGGCCCCCGCACCAAGGCGAACGACCCCATGACAGGCAGAGCAAGGTCAAAGCGCAAGCCCAAATCAAGGGAGGGCGGGCGGGAGATCCGATGTCCACAGCGAAAGAGAAAGAGAAAGCTGTGGACCCTGCTTATATAAGGGCATTAATCCCACCCCTAAATTGGCAACATCAAATTTACCCCAGTAACAACTTCTTCCAATCTGCTCCAGCCCATTGCCCTCAATGGCCTGGTCACTAACTGGGGTTTTGTTCGGCCCCATCCGCAACACGTGCTCTCTCTTTTATGAGAACACGCTTTGTAGAATCACACAAATAGAAAGAGAACATTGGTTTGCAACTATGGCATTGCACTTACAGAAAAAAATCATTTATATCAATTTGAAAGAAGAAGCAAATTCACGCTTCTCTGTATCCTAACATATATAACACACCAGGTGAATGCAATTCTGCTATTTATATACTGCTTAACCAACAATGTTTCTAAGTGGTATACATAAAGATTACAAAAAAGGGCACAACATCCATTAAGATTAATCATAAAACAAAAGTACCATAATAAGTGGTATAGAGATAGGGTGAAATTCTATACTTTTCTCACTGCAATGGGAACCGAGTTCATATTTTCTGAAATAATATGCAAACTGGAACACTGTTATCCTTCTGAAGTGGGTAGGATGAAGGCTTTTTCTACCTGTGGTTCTCATTTGCCTTTGGTGGTCATGCACTATGGCTCAAGTAAGTCTGCATGCCTTATCCCTCAAACTGAAGAAGCTATTTAGGTGCTAAATTGTTTATATATGTTACACGGTAGTCACACATGTTTTATAGCGATCCTTCCAAATTTGCACTTCTCCAAATTTTGAACTGCAGGTCTGCAGCAAAAAAAAAAAAAATGTCCACAAGAAAGCATATATTTTGGGGAAGTGTGTATACACACAAAAATAACACACAAAAATATATTGGGGAAAATCACTTGCAAAAATGTGTATAGTAGGATAAATAAACACAAAAAATGCAGACAATCTTTCATTAGGTCATTTTTAAATATAAAAGAGCTTCCAATATGTGCATTGGATTCATGTATACTCGGTACTTTTTTCTGGCAGGATGCAGGGGTACGCATACCCCTAAACATTTTGTGGATTTTTTCCATTTACTGTATTTATTTTTCCCAGTTTGACCTACAAAATTGTGGTTCTCTTGAGTCAAAATGAGAGCACCCCTATATATATATATACAAATTAACAGAACAACATTCAGTCCCTGATTCTAAAACAAATGAGGCATTTGGGATTATGGCAGTTGGGAATTATGAAGAAATTGTAAGTGTTAAAAAAAATAATCAGATTAATAATTCTCTTCTAGACTTGAGATTTACACCCAACATTATCTGAATTATTTCCTAGGAACTTTCCAAAATGATTTCCCACACCCTTTTAATAAATCGGCACAGTTAATAAATCCTTCCACTTGATTAGATGCTGCATTTCAGTACAGAATTTTGAATCAAAGGGGAGAGAGAAGAAGACGGAGAGGAACTATTTAGAATTTATTACTATTCATGTTGCTAGATTTTATTCTGTCCTCATCACCCTACTCACATACTTGTGATATCAGTGCAATCTGGAAGATAAATCACTAACTGGGGGACGATTCACTTTGAAAAACTTATACTTCTTCTTTTCAAGGAATACAAAGAGGCAAGTCCTTTGTTTAATTTTCTTATTGCTATATTGAGAAATTATTCACATTTTTTTAAAAAAGGAAATAATACTAATTAACTGATTTGTACATTTATGTCAATCTTTATGTTTAAATACTATATAATATTGATGCCTACATTTAATAACTGAAATCCAAAATATATGTGTACAGTCAAGAGAGCCATATTCCCAATGTGTAGAAATCAATTCCGTTGCTAAATTCTTGAATGATTTTAAAAGGACTTCAACGTATCATTCAATGGATTGTGCCTGTTGTGTCTAATTGAATCTCTCAGCCTCTATATCATCACAGTCAAAATGGAGTCGCAAACATCATTTAAAAGCTTTTTTAATTTTAAATTTTTTTGTCCATCACATTCTTCCAATGAGCTTAGGGTGGAATATATGGTAGCCACCTACACACTATCCTTCCAACAACCTCGTAAATAATGTTAAGTCAAGAAATTGGCCTACAGAGAGCTGAATTAAATATAATACATTTATGGGCTTAACAATTTTTTCAGTGGTTTGCAAGTAGAAGATACATATGGAGGGGAGGGAACCTAGATCAGTGGGAGATGGTGGGTATTTAAATACTTTGCCTTTTGTTGTGGTTTCAGTCCAGACTAGTCCTGCAAGACAGAGTTGTTCCGCCAGGCCTTTGGTCAGGGCGCAGCCTGACTCCCTCCTCTGGCAACCTGCACAGAATTTTGCTTAATTGGTTGCCTTCAATTTGATTTAATTAATTTTTATAATGAAATATTTTTAGATTGTGTAACTATTTTACTGTTTGATTATTTGATTGTTGTTAGCCACCCTGAGCCCAGCTTCGGCTGGGGAGGGCAGGATATAAATAAAATTTATTATTATTAGTCCCCTGCATCTGTTATTTATACTGGAAGTAAAGCTTCCACTGGTGAGAATGGTACTCAACACCCAGTGTATAGAGCAGGTGTGGTATGCATGTGGCAGGTAGAATCCAGATTGAGATTGCAGCAGGAGACTAACAAAAGATTTTCCTACTGCCTCCAAAGTATAGCCTTCACATGAATTAACACATTTAAAAAAATCAAACAATTATCAGTTGTGTGAATGATGCCACATTTAGTTTATCCTTAAGCACTGTGACTGAAAGGATTGGAATTTTTCGTTCCCTCATTGAAGTCCATCTTTTATACTAGCAATATGGTGTCTTCCATATATCTATTCATTTTACTTATTTCATAAAATTTATATACTGCTTGATCATAGAAGACATCAAAGTGGTTACTGAAAGATTGGTGCTGTTGGACTACAGCCCACATCATCCATAGTCAGCATGTCAAATGCTCAAAGATAATGGGAGCTGTAGTCAAATATCATCTGGAGGTCACTACATTGATATTCCCTGAATTATTCAAAAATGGATCTATTTTTAAAAAGTTTTATTTGGAATGATTTCCAATATAATCAGCATGTATTCATTTGATAAAATGTTGCCCACGGATATACCTAAAGTGAAAAGAAAGGAATGAAATGAATTGTTTCCACTTTGATTAAAAACTGACAGAAGCATTGTATTTTTGTCCATTTTCTAAAATTATTAATCTATTTGCTTCCTCTAACATTATTGAAGGCTACCCTGCTCTGGGATGGTACGTAATAGATTGAGGAACAATTACTGGGTTACATTTTTAAAAACATTTTTTTTAAAAAAAAAATGTGTA